>NC_037671.1:54568618-54579556 GCF_003255815.1 Theropithecus gelada
GCTCACTGCAAGCTCCGCCTCCCGGGTTCACGCCATTCTCCTGCCTCAGCCTCCCGAGTAGCTGGGACTACAGGCGCCCGCCACCTCGCCCGGCTAGTTTTTTGTATTTTTTAGTAGAGACGGGGTTTCACCGGGTTAGCTAGGATGGTCTCGATCTCCTGACCTCGTGATCCGCCCATCTCGGCCTCCCAAAGTGCTGGGATTACAGGCTTGAGCCACCGCGCCCGGCCAAGACTGTGCTTTAAACAGACACAGATTTTGTTTCTTAACCTATTATGTACAGAAAGAATTCAGGTTTCTTGTTTCCATTTGTGTGCCCAAGGATAGGGCAGGGGCACAGATGTAGGGCCTCCAGCGTCCCTGGTACCTTCTGCATTCTGGCCTAGGTTCTGCCAGACAGCTAAGTGTAGTCTGCAGATCAACCAAGCAAACAGGACAGTCCCCCAGACTTGTGTAGAGGAAAGATGAGGATGGAGGAGCTTTCTCTTCCCTCTGGGCTACACTTGGAAGGAGGAGATAGCCAGGCCAGGAAGCTCCTTCTGATTGAACTTATCTCCCAGGCTTCTGAAGGCTCTTCTCAGACCCCTGTCTAGGCATGATCAGAGAGTTACCTTTGCTGTGGGAGCAGGTGAGGAGGTCTGGCCATTTCCCCTTCCCTTTGCTTTTCTTTAGCTGCGTATGGTGGTTTATGCCTGTAATCCCAGCACTTTGGGAAGCTGTGACAGGAAGATCACTTGAGCCCCAGGAGTTCAAGACCAGCCTGGGCAATATAGCAAGACCCCATCTCTACAAAAAATACAAAAATTAGCCAGGCGTGGTGGCACGTGCCTGTAGTCCCAGCTACTTGGGACGTGCACACACACACACACACACACACGAGCCACATGAGTAACCAACTCAGTAACAAGCAGATCTTCAGCAAAATGGGTTGGGGGATGGGCACGGTGGAGCAAACTATGGGCACAGAGAATGTTTAGCAGACAAGGATGTAAATAAGTAACAGTGTTTTCTTAGCTGTGATCTAGAAACCATTGGTACTGTGGTTCTCAGTCCTGGCTGTAGAATAGAATCACCTGGGGCTGTCTAAGAATATTGTTGCCCAAGCCCCACCCCAGGCCATTGTTTGTGAGTCAAGGTGAGTAGCTCCTGGGTATCAAATTTTTTTAATTCTCAGATGATTCTGATGCCCATTGTGAGTTGAGGGTCAAGGACTACTGCCTTGTGAAATGCATGACTTGCATTTAAAAAAAAAAAAGAAGAAAAGGGAATAAAAATATCTAAGTAACGTAAGTATTGTTTACTAAACTTTTGTTTAGTCTTGGGTGTATGCTGACTTCTAATTGGTTGTGGTCAAAGTTTGAAAAACATTGTTTTTGAACCTTAGGGGTGTTTAATTAATATTGATAAATTTACCTCATTCAGTATTTCTGCATGCACATCTGCTAGACAGTTTTCAAAGTGCTTTTATATATCTTCTCAAATATGACTTTTGCTACCATCCCATGAGGCATAAAGAGCAAATATACTGATTTTTTTTTTTTTTTTGAGACGGAGTCTCACTGTGTCTCCCAGGCTGGAGTGCAGTGGCGCGATCTCGGCTCACTGCAAGCTCCGCCCCCCGGGTTCACGCCATTCTCCCGCCTCAGCCTCCCAAGTAGCTGGGACTACAGGCGCCCGCTACCGCGCCCAGCTAGTATTTTTTTTGTATTTTTAGTAGAGACGGGGTTTCACCATGTTAGCCAGGATGGTCTCGATCTCCTGACCTTGTGATCCACCCGCCTCGGCCTCCCAAAGTGCTGGGATTACAGGCTTGAGCCACCGCGCCCGGCGATTTTTTTTTTTTAACAGATGAAGAGTGATGTGGTTTAGCTCTGTGTCCCCCCACCCAAATCTCATCTTGAATTGTAATAATGCCCACGTGTCAAGGGCAGGACCAGGTGGAAATAATTGAATCATGGGCGCAGTTTTCCTCTTGCTGTTATGGTGATAGTGAGTTCTCTCCAGATCTCATGGTTTTATAAGGGGCTTCTCCCATTGCTCAGCACTCATTCTCTCTCCTGAGGGATAGATTTTTCTTTTCTCAATGTCTTGGAGGGTATAGGCTTCCAAACCATCTAGGTGGCAAATAAACTTCATATTTTCTTATGTGAAGGATATGCAGTGCCATATCAGAGCAATATTTGTTGAATGAGTAAATTAATAATTATGATGAATGTTAATATACAATGGAGGTAATAGGGGACTTCAAAATTTCAAGACAAGTACACCTAGGGAAGACCCAAGGCTGGTTCACCTCTCTTTCCAGGGTGACCTGGTTCTTGACCTCAGTTCCTAGGGCTGTAAGAATTTGAGAAAGACCAGAGCTAAGGTTATTGATTTAAGAGCTTTTTGTTGATTTTGAGACACAGCTAACAGTAGAGGTGGTGACATTTATCCTTTTAGGGTCCAAGATTAAAAGGAGCAAAGAAGAATAAAAAAATCTCTATTCTCAAAGAATGGAGAATTGGGTACTTTCCGACAATATTGTGAAACTCTGTATTTGCCCTGTCCTTAACACCTACTCTTTTGAGTCCAAGAAAATACCAAAAGATTCAAAATAAATCCATAATCAGGAAACTGGGGGTGAGCTACACTTTCCCAAACCAGGTGAAGATGGAAGTAAAATATACATACTCTGCTGAATAATGTCTGTGGATCATAATTTTGGGAGAAATGACTTTTTTGTTGGCGAAAACTATAAAGAGAATTTGGTAAATCTGTATAAAATATGGACGAAAAGAGCAGATAGTATATAGTCAGTGGTGGAGTTTAATGGCTCTCACATTAGAACATTTATATTTTCCATAGTGAATTCATTCCAGAAATCCCATCTTAGCTTTTTGATTCCTGCACTTAAGCAAGATAAAGGCATTACTATTATTCCCTTGAGTTGTCAGAGACCCTGAGCACTTTAGAAAGTGGAATTAGTTTCATGGGCTAGTACTCAATTGCCTGCAGTACTAAAATGTTACCCAGATAGGTTCAAGAATGTCATTGAAACTGGGTGGCATTTCAAGAAAGTAGAAACTGATTCTTCAAATCTTGGTTTGATGAAAAGGTTCAGGTTAATTCATGAAGTGCTATAGGTGTTTCTTGGATTGCATGGCTTTTTTTTTTTTTTTTCCTTTTTAAAACATACTGAATAATGACTTGTTTATGACTTACATCTCTGGAACTATTGCCACCTTCTGAGAAACTTCTGGTCTGAGGGTCTCAGACAATGTCTTTGTCTCATCTGGGATGTCAATATTTCAGATATTTGTAGCTCTCAAGAATCAGTCTAACTCAGAGGGACACTAGGGAAGGAGGGGGAGAAAAAGGCAATAGATGTTGTTGGGACATAAATGAAATAAGGCTGGAGCAGCAGAGGTGGGGTTCAAATAGGAAATTTGTCAGTTCATTTATAGGGATATTTTTGGCCACTTAATAAGTACCCAACACTGTTAGATTCCTTGAGAGATGTAAGAGAAGTGTAAAGCATGTCTTTCTGCGCTTAAGGAGCCTAATACATTTGAAGGGTCTGCTATTTTTTTTTTTTTTCCATGAAGGAGAAAACTTTAGAATGTTTATAATTGTGTGTAGGACTCTGAGGCACTGGTAGTATGTGCAGTACCGCTCGGTGTGAGACAGGGTAAAGTCAATGGGAGCTCTTGTAGTTTGAGTGTAATTCAGGAGAAACAACCTGAGTGAGATCTTGAAAGAAGAATAATATCCAGAGAGGGGAGCATTTATGATGGGAGACATACCTTCTGCAGTGGCACAGGGGCAAAAATCAGAATAGTATATGGTATGTAAGGCCCTGAGGAAATCACTTTATTTGGCTTCATTTTTCTTCATATCACTTGGCACCACTTCACTGTGTGTGTGTGTGTGTGTGTGTGTGTGTGTGTGTGTTCCCTATCTTCTGCACTGGATTGTAGTGGTCAGCTACATAAGGAATACATAGAGCAGGACCTCAGATATAGATACCCTTTTGCAATTGGGTGTTTGCAGAAAGGAAAAAAATTAAATCATTCATTAAAAAACATTTTTCAAGGGTCTACTTCACTATGTGCTTGGTTGGCACAGTTCTAGGTACAGGAGATACAGAGATGAACAAAGTCCCTGCCTTCATGCAACATATATTCTCTTGGGGGAGGCAGACAATAAACAAGTAAATCAGGAAATGCATGATTTTAGGTAGTGAAAAATGCTATGAAGAAGAATAAATCAGGATAAGGGGAAAGAGAGTGCCTGTTTTAGCTAAGGGTAAGGTAAGGGTAAAATTTTAGATTAGCTCGCTCTTAGCTTCCCTAGAGAAGCCAAAGACCACTAAAGTCTTTGCTAATGGAGTTCCAGCTTTATTATATGCTCATCTTGTCCACTGACCCTCTCAACAATATATATACAGTGGACATTCAGCAAGTATTTCATAATAGTAATAACAGTGGTCTTGCTAGACTTGAATTGGAGCACTTTTTTCTCCTTTTTACTTTCTATAAAATGTTTTTAAGTTTAAAATGTATTGTCACAAGACATTTACAGAAGCAGCATGAATTGCATAGGAGAGGTCACATAGGTACTGTTGACAATAACACAGTGATCTATACATCATCTCTGTGGAAGAGAAGATTGAATGCAGTTGCAACAAAATTCCGTTACATGAAAAAGAAAGAAAATATTAAACTGTTTATAATTATGTGGCTGATACATCTCATGGCCTGGAGAACCACTGGTTAACCAAATTTCTTTTTTTTTTTTTTTTTTTTTTTGAGACGGAGTCTCGCTCTGTCGCCCAGGCTGGAGTGCAGTGGCGCGATCTCGGCTCACTGCAAGCTCCGCCTCCCGGGTTCACGCCATTCTCCCGCCTCAGCCTCCGAGTAGCTGGGACTACAGGCGCCCGCCACCTCGCCCGGCTAGTTTTTTGTATTTTTAGTAGAGACGGGGTTTCACCGTGTTAGCCAGGATGGTCTCGATCTCCTGACCTCGTGATCCACCCGCCTCGGCCTCCCAAAGTGCTGGGATTACAGGCTTGAGCCACCGCGCCCGGCCAGGTTAACCAAATTTCAAAGGAGGTAATAATATATCCATCCATACATAAAAGCATACAAAGACATAAAATAGCTACCATGTATTGAGCAATCACTGTGTGCCGGGCATTGTGCAATGTACTTTACTTGCATTACCTTTGGTCCCTGCAACAACCTTAGGAGGGAGATATCCCAGTACAAATGAGGACACAGAGATGAAGTGGCTAGTGCAAGGCTATTACAGTTAGTGTCAGAGCAAGGATGCCAGATTCCTTGTTTGTGTGGGGGCATGGAATCGAGTTTGGAAATGCTAGTTTGATTAAGGGATTCCTTGGAGTGCATATCTAGCCTGGCATTACTCCAGGGTGGAGTTCCCTGTCTGTGCAGCTCAGCACCCTATCTTAGAAATCCTAGAAGCTGGGAATTTCTGGGGCTGGCTCTGAATTGATGTTAGTGGTTCCCTGAACCCATTGGAGGCATGGAGTGCATTGAACATTTTTTCACTATTTCGTATGTCTGTGAAACCACATACATGTCTGTCAAGCAGCTGCATGTGCCATTAAAACTTGGAAGTGCTTAGCTTTTGGCTGAGGATGACAGCAGCTCAGTTTGGAGCCACCAACAGCTCAACTAAAGCTGACTTGGAAGGCTAACTTGGGATTCTGTATATCTGTAAAAGATCTAGGTAATAAATATTGGAAGGATGTGAGATTTAGTAAACTTCCAAAGCATAGAGAACCAACAGTAATCAACTTATTATTGTTACTGATAGTGAAAAGTTTGGGCAGTAGTGGATGATCTAGAGTGACAGTGAAGTTCTCTATGTGTTTAACTCCCTCATGTTGGCGCCAGAGCTCACCCATGTTTCTAGAGAGGCAGGCTGGTCTCTTGGCATCTCTAACCTGGAAACAATGCCCTCAAAACCTCTGATCTACAACAGATTACATTTAATGAGCACATGTTGTGTGCTAAGAGTTTTACATGTATTTCTCTCTCTGTTTCTCTCTCTCTCTTAAACTTTCTATTATTGAAATTTCAAACAGGCAGAGGTAGACAATATGGTATAATAAATCCCCATGTGCCCATCAACCAATTTCAGTAAATATTAAGTCATGGCCAACTCCATGTATATCTTCAGATTATTTTGAAGCAAATCCCAGGCGTCATATTATTTGTGAACATTCCAAAATGTGTTTCCAAAAGATAAGGACCCTTTTATTATAATTCTTTAAACTTCACAATAACCCTGTTAGATATCACTATATCCCTGTTTGACAGATGAAGGCTCTGAGACACAAGGCGTTTAAATTACTTGCCCCTGGTCACCCAACTTGTAACTGACTGAGTCAGGATTGAAATCCAAGTTGCCTAACTCCAAAGCCCATCTTGTTTACCACCATGCTATATGGTTGCTGCCAGATCTCACTGTTGTAGCTAATCCTTGCATTACAGAATTGGATCCTGGGATTAACAAACTCCCGCAGACATGACTATTGATTTCTATGAATTCAACCATTTTCCCATTGCTGCAAATTGGGTTCATTTAGGTACACAGGGACAGAATAGCTGTGAAAGGCCTGCCTGAAAGAAAGAAAGGACCAGCCTGAAATATTAATGGATTCTATTAGCGCAACAAAACTGATAAAGCAGTCAAACCCTTCTTGTGATAGTGTTTTAAATCTTGGAGAAATCCACAATGAAAAAGGACTTAATAGAAAATATGACTGTCATTGGGCCATAGCTGCCAAGGGAACTAAAAGGTTTCTTTTAAATGAATTATCCTTTGGTTTTCTCTTGGCGGAAGGAATCAGCCATCCCACTGAGTCTTTTCAGTTTGTTTCTAGCACAGCTAATTGTGTTTATTTGTCTCTGGAATCACATGCCTCTCTCCTCTCCCTTGCCCTTTCTTAGGGTCTTTTGCCTGCTGTGTACTGCTTTTACTGCCAGAAATGTTCTCACCTGGGAGCCAGTTGGCTGCCAACACTGAATGGATGCTGGGAGGCTGATTCTGCCTCTCTAGAGATCTGACCTGGCCTGGGTGTCCAAGGTTGCCTTAGGGTAGAGGGAGAGATTGGATAAGCTGGCTACAAAAGGATCTGTTTTCTTGCCTCAGATGTGTCCACATGGTCCATAACAGCATTAAGAACAGAGCAGACAGCAAGAAATAGTATTGATTAATTGATCAAGATAGCTTTGCTAGTTGATAGGGTTTAGATCTGTGTCCCCACCCAAATCTCATGTTCAGTTATAATCCCCAGTGTCGGAGGTGGGGCCTGGCAACTGGATCATGGGGGCAGTTTCTCATGGCTTCACATCATCCTCATTGAAGCTGTCATCCTGATAGTTCTCATGAGATCTGGTTGTCTAAAAGTATGTGGCACCTCCCCCTTCCCTCTCTTACTCCTGTTATAGTGTTGTGAAGTACTTGCTCCCCCTTTGCCTTCTGCCATGATTGTTAGCTTCCTGAGGCCTCCCCAAGAGCTGCGCAGATGCCAGCATCATGCTTCCTGTACAGGCTGCAGAACCATGGCCAATTAAACCTCTTTGCTCTGTAAATTACCCAGTGTCCAGTATTTCTTTATAGAAGTCTGAGAATGGGCTAATACACTAGTCAAGTTCAAGAAATTGGTTCTCCATTTTTCCTATCAAAACATCACATCGACTGCTTAATAGTTTCCTTTGTCATTGGGATCACTGCACTGATATTTACTTGATTCTTTCCTTCTTTCCTCCTTTCTTCCTTTCCCCTTCCCTCCCTCCCTCCCTGCCTCTCCTTTTCTTTTATTTTCTTCTTTCGACAGGGTCTTACTCTGTTGCCCAGGCTGTAGTACAGTGGTATAATCATAGCTCATTGTCGCCTTGAGCACCTGGGCCCAAGTGATCCTCTTGCTTCAGCCTTCTCATTAGGTGGGATTACTGTCACATACAACCATGCCCAGCTAATTTTTTGTAGGGTCTTGCTGTATGGGTACCCAGGTTGATCTTGAACTCCTGGACTCAAGCAGTTCTCCTGCCTTGGCTTCCTAAAGTGCTGGGATTATAGGTATGAGCCTGTAGGCATTTTCTTGATTCCTAAACCTCTCTTTCTTTTCCTTCCCCCTTACCTGTCCTGTCCCATCACAGAAGCCATATAACTGCTGGAGAACTTCTTAGCTCTTTTTTAACCATCTTACCCATGGAGTTCTAGAAGATGGTAGTTGTCAGGATGCAATTGAAGAAAAGCCTACAAATTCCACCTTTGGCTCCCTATTGCACATGCCAAGGAGGACCTCATTATTATTAGAGATAATAATTATAATATTTAATTATAATAATTATATTGTTTATATATATAATATATAATGTAATGTAATATATATAATATAATATAATAATTCTATTAGAGATAATGAGGGGAATACATTTTCAGGGAAAATATTTAAAGATGTTATTGCAAATATTTTGAAATAGTTTTTTATTATTGATATGATCACTACTTTTTAAAAAAGTTTTAGAGGGAAAACAGTAGACCACAAGTCACTTAGCTGTCTATAGTAGAGTCAGCTCAGGGGTGGCAAATATATGGTTCTGTGCCACTTCTCCCTCCTGAGCCCCATCTCCCTCAAGAGCTTGTGACAAACATTGTAAATCCATAACACCTTGCCTTCTAAGCTCCAGTCCAGGCCTGGAATGCCACTCAACACATGACTCCAGGAAGCCATTACCAAGCAGTAGAGGTTGGCATGATGAGTGAAATCTATTTGCCATCTCCTAAATAAGTAGTCTATAAAGCCCTTCCCACACTAAAATTCAGTGAGCTTTTTAGCCTGTGGTCATATTAGGTCCCTAACAGCTAGGGAGCACATCTCCTCATTCATTGATTTTACCACATAGATGCCAAACCCTCTCTGGAAAACAGATGAGAAAGGAAAATTTTTTTAATTAATTTTTTTTTTTTTTAAGATGCAGGGTCTTGCTCTGTCACCTAGGTTGGAGTGCAATGGTGTGATCATAGCTTACTACAGCCTCCTTTCCTGGGCTCAAATGATCCTCCCTCCTCAGCCTCCCAAGTACTTGGGACTACAGGTGCATGGCACCACTCCTGGCTAATTTTTATTTATTTATTTATTCTTTTGTAGAGACAGGGTCTGTGTTGCCCAAGCTGGTCTTGAACTCCTGAGCTCAAGTGATCCTACTGCCTTGGCCTTCCAAAGCACTAGGATTACAGGTGTCAGCCACCATGCCTGGTTGGGATGCTTTAAACACTGATGATTCATGGAAGATTTGGAAGTCACAACTCTCCCTTTGCAACTTATAGTAGGTCCTTCAGTGGTTTGTCAGTAAGACTAAATCAAATCATTCCTATGGAAGAAACAGAATGCATTGCTGAAGGGGAAGAAGAGGAATTGAAACCCAGAGCCTGTCCTGCAGGAGTTCCTACTCTGGTATAGCAGTTGTGTTAAACTGAATCTAGATTATGTGTAGTTTAATGAGATGGGAAAGCAAAAAACTCAGTGCCTGGTTATAACTAACTTGCTATCACCTAATAATTCTCTTCACTTTTGAGGAAATTTGGACAGTATTAAGATAATACCTATGAAGCATCAAGACTTCCTTGATGAGGTTTTAAGTGTTCATGACCATATTATAGACAATGTTTTGGACAGCAGTAATGGCTTAGGCCAGTCCGTAGTCACCAAAATTACGAGCTGGTAGGCTGTGCAGGCAGAAGCTGTGTGGGCTGCTCCAGGCCTGCCTGTCTCTAGGAGGCTTGACAGAGGATGCCAGGCTGCTTTCTGGGTGGTTAAGATCAGGCTGTGTATGCACTGGTGTGGTCTTCTCTTGTTTTAATCAACAGTACATTCTTTTGCAAGGAAAAGTCAAACTGAGGCTCATTTTGGAATGCTTTGGATTTCAGAGCAAGGACAGGCAGAGATACTTTTCCACTTTGGAAGTCTCAACTGAATACTGGGTATGGGGTGAGGAAAAGCAGGAAGGAAAACCCATATAGGTTAGATAAAACATTAGATTAGCCAAATATTTTAAAAGTATTTTCTAAAAATTAGATAAGATTTAGAGCTTATCCCCACCCCATTAATTGGATACTTTTATCTAGTAATGCGTATGTAACAATCATACTTAAGCTGAAATCACTTCTGGCTTACTGTTGTTCTTTATTTTCCGCATCTTTTTGGATGTCATATAAAAAGAGGCCCCCCCAAACATCATTTGCTTGTTATTTGGGAATGCAAAAGTAATTGAATTCTCTGGAGGGGTGAGTGGTGGGTGACGCGGAAATAGCGAGTTGGGAATGAATGCAACTTTTCAGTAGATACTAAAATCCTTTGTCAAAGGGAGTACTGGGGTGATGGAAATGAAACTACAAGTGCTGACCTTGAATTTCTGGTAACATTGAGTGCTTGTCTCTTCCTAGCCTATATGATCTATGGACTTGCCCAAATAGCTTCTTGCTGGTACTGTATCCTCTGTTTTCTAAAGGCACCTTAGGGACTTCAAAATGCATATTTTTGCTTTAAAGTGCATTGTATTTGAATGTTAACTCAATGGCAAACTTATATAATATGGGGTGTTAGACACTGAATAAGCTTAAAATGCAAAAGTGACACTTTCTCGACCTGCATTCATCTTACTGCTTGTAATTGCATTCATTTTTTTTTTTTAACTTTAATTCAGAAATCTTAAGTTGTTGGCCTTTATTATTCTTTTCAGTTTACAGATGGCATTACTGGTACCAGAAGGATTGTGGTTTATTTTAAGTATGTGATTCATTTAATCTGATGGGACTCAGGCTTGGGCTGTCTGCTTTCCAGCCCACTTTGCCTCCAAGATCAATGCAGCCTCAAAGAAGGAAAGTTGTCAGTTTTTTTTTTTTTTTTTTTTTTTTTTTTTT
>NC_037671.1:54579656-54822149 GCF_003255815.1 Theropithecus gelada
TTTTTTGAGACGGAGTCTCGCTGTGTCTCCCAGGCTGGAGTGCAGTGTCGTGATCTCCTCACTGCAAGCTCCGCCTCCCGGGTTCACGCCATTCTCCCGCCTCAGCCTCCCAAGTAGCTGAGACTACAGGCGCCCGCCACCACGCCCGGCTAGTTTTTTGTATTTTTAGTAGAGACGGGGTTTCACCATGTTAGCCAGGATAGTCCCGATCTCCTGACCTCGTGATCCACCCGCCTCGGCCTCCCAAAGTGCTGGGATTACAGGCTTGAGCCACCGCGCCCGGCCGTCAGTTTTTTTTTAATGGTGTTTATGATTGATGTACCTTGTTGATATTAATAACTGTATCTGCTACATTATAACTTTGATTAATCACAGTCTTCAAGTAAACTGACTTGCTGACATACTCCACTTTGGAGAAAAAAATACCAAAACACAGGAAAATCAAATGCTATTAGAACTTTTGTTTAAGAGCAATTTCCCAGGGAGAACATCCTTGGGAATTGTTTAAGAAGCAACTTCCCAAAACCCTAGGAAGTTTTGTTTAAGAACAAAACTTAAAAGGGAAACTTAGTTTTGGTTAAGAGCAAAACTTAAAGGGGAAACTTAACTTCCCCTTTAAGTTTAGCGCTGAAACGAAACTTCCTAGGCTTACCGCAGACACAGTCCTGTCTTCTTCGCATTGGTATCTCCATTAGCCAGACTGCATATGGAAAGAAATAAAGGACCTGGACAAAATTATGTTCACTTACACATTTAGGAAAGTGGACTAATACATTGATAGAATGATTTCCAATAAACGAGGTTGAAACAGAAAGCATTTCCTGAATAGCATAAAAGTTTAGGGCATGGACTCTGGAGCCAGACTACCTGGGCACGGATGCTGGCTCTACCACTTCTTGTCTGGATTTTGGGCAAGGGACTTCACCTGTTTCCTCATCTGTACAATAGCTAAAAATAGTAGATTCCATTTCATAGAATTAAGAGGAATAAATGTTTTATTTAAGTCACATGCAGTGAACTTAGAACCATATGTAGCAGAGAGTAAGTGCTCAATATATGTGAGTCATTTTAGTAATTATCACTGGCAACTGGGTAAAGAACGGTAACAGTGAAGAAGGAATGCTATATATCTGGTTTCTGGCTTGAGCACCTGGGTGCAGCTATTTACTGAGATAGGAACAAGAAGCACAGGACAGAAGTAGGGTTACTGGGAGAAGCTTGATTCTCATTTGAGGTATCTTTGTTACAGCTGAGTAGAGCTATCAAGTGGGCATCAAATATACCCCACTCCAGATACAACAACATTTTGTGGAATATTATTCAACCTTAAAAAGGAAGAAAATTGGCCAGGCATGGTGGCTCACACCTGTAATCCCAGCACTTTGGGAGGCTGAGGTGGGTGGATCACCTGAGGTCAGGAGTTCAAGACCAGCCTGACCCATATGGTGAAACCCCCTTTCTACTAAAAATACAATGTGGTGGTGGGTGCCTATAGTCCCAGCTACTCAGGAAACTGAGACAGGAGAATTGCTTGTACCCGGGAGGCAAAGGTTGCAGTGAGCTGAGATTGCGCCACTGCACTCCAGTCTGTGTGACAGAGCAAGACTCTTTCTCCAAAAAAAAAAAAGGTAAGCCAGCCACAAAAGGAAAGCACTGTATGATTCCACTTATATGAGGGACCTAGAGTAGTGTTCTCTAAATTCATAGAGACCGAAAGTAGGATGGTGGTTGCCAGGGGATTGGGAAGAGGGAGCAATGGGGAGTTGTTTAATGGGTACAGAGTTTCAGTTTTGCAAGATGAAAAGAGTTCTGGAGATTGGTTGCACAACACTGTGAATGGATTCAACACTACTGAACTGTACACTTAAAATGGTAAGATGGTAAATTTTATGTTATGTGTATTTTACTTGTATTTTTTTTTTTTCAGACAGAGTATCACTCTGTTGCCCAGGCTGGAGTGCAGTGGCGCAATCTCGGCTCACTGCAACCTCCGCCTCCTGGGTTCAAGCGATTCTCATGCCTCAACCTCCCGAGTAACTGGGATTACAGGCATGCACCGCCATGCCCAGTTATTTTGTATTTTTAGTAGAGATGGGGTTTCACCATGTTGGCCAGGCTGGTCTTGAACTCCTGATCTCTTGAGATCTACCCGCCTTGGCCTCCCAAAGTGCTGGGATTACAAGCATGAGGCACCCTGCCTGGCCCGGATTTTTTTTAAAAGTGTGAGCAAGAAAATAACATGTTAAGTCACAAGGTGATAAGTAGTGCTATGGAAAACAAAGAAAAAGTAGAGCAGAGTTGGGTGTTGTGGAGTGCCAGGGAGAGTAGAAATGCGGTATTAAATCAATAGGGTGGTTGGGAAGCCTCCTTGAAGAGGTGAGATTTGAGCAAAGACTGGAAGAAGTTGTTTGTCTCTTGGCTGCTGTTAAAATCTGTGTCTAAATCTGCCAGGGTCCACTTGTGATATGGCAATGCTAAGTCAATAATCTAGCGGTATATATCTGTTCAAGTACATATTGGTGGGCAGCTGTGGACGTGGACATTTCAACTCATTTGGAAAAACAATCCAGGCACTCAGGTAGCACTTCACAGATTGTAATCAGATGTCATCTGAGACTTGAGGTTATGTTACAGTAAAGACAAATGGTTATTCTTATATGTGACCTTTTCTAAAATCAACCTATAACCTAGAAACAAACACCAAGGGTTTGATTTCTTTAGTTATTCCAAAATTTGCATGTTGTTGTTTTCCCTGAGAAGTGGTGCCTTGGGAACTGAGAAAACATACATTTTTCAATATGAGTGTTAAACGCCTTCATAAGACTAGGATTTTCCAGGCTTCAACTGACCTTCCTGTCTAAGACAGCAGCTTAAAAATCCTTATTTCATGTATTCTTTATTTGATGGATCATATGGCATGGAATGGTGAGCTGCTTATAAAAATCCTGTGACCCGGACATGTTTTATTATAAATTTATAAGGCTGGTACAAACAGGTATCAACTTGCTATCATTTAAGCCCATACTTTATACTCACAAACAAACTGAAAGAGGTTTGCATCCTTGGATACTTGAACTGATTTTTCCACATATAATTTCTTAATCTCATTTTTCTAGATCTAATAAAAAGAAGTATACTGAGCATAAATCTCGACTTTGGAATCAGCAAGAAATCTCCCCCACCCTCCTCCTCCCACTGAACTTTGTGGGTAAATTAATATCTATGGATGGACAGGCCCCTTTGCTTCTCCCCAATCCTGCTTCTCCCCAATCCTGTCTTCTGGTCAAGAATTCTAAAGCCACACACTAGCAGCCATTCAGAACACACATGGCTGTTTGTAACTCTCTTGCCAGGCCACATTTATAGAATAATTGCTAAGGTGACAGGTAGGTGGGGGAAAAGGAAACGGATTCTCTCTATAGGTCCTTTCTACACTAATGGCAACAAGCATTGGTGGATTTAAAAAGCACAGCAACAACTGGGTGTGGTGGCTTAGGCCTGTAGGCCCTATACTTTGGGAGGCCAGGGTGGGTGGAATGATTGAGCCCAGGAGTTCAAGATCAGCCTGGTCAACATGGTGAAACCCAGCTCTACAAAAAGTACAAATATTAGTCAGGTGTGGTGGTATGTGCCTGTAGTCTGCACTACTCAGGAGGCTGAGGTGGGAGAATAGCTTGAGCCCAGAGGTTGAGGCTGCAGTGAGCTGTGACTGCACCACTGCACTCCAGCCTGGGTGACAGAGAGAGATCTTACCTCAAAAGAAAAGAAAAAAAAAACTCAGCACCAATCTCAGAAATTGCCCCCTTCTCCAAATTTTGGTAACATTCTTATCCCCCAATGTTTGATTTCTTTTAGTTCTGAACACAATTCTTATAAAATTACTGGCATAAAAATGTAGTATTTTGGGTGATTTAACAATAAAGGAGGAGAAATATTTTTCCTTTATCTTTATGCATACACAGTTCTATATGGGCATTTAGCCCCAGCTGGTCCATGAGCTCAGGGTATACCCTAAATATTTAGTTTCTCTCAACATACAGTGTTGATGGAGACCCCCATGAGAGTACAGAAACAATAACACATGAGAATGTAGCAGCCATTAGGTGTATATTATTGTCATGATATATATATCATTAGATAATGATAGCAGTACTTAGTAGCAAAAGGAGAGTTTAGTGGATTCAACAGATGTTCACTGAGGGGCCACTCTGCTAAACATCTGTGCTAGGTTCTAAGCAGGGAGGTGAGGGAAGTTAGTACCATACAACATAGTACTTGCCCATAAGAAACTTATGGCCTACTTGCAAATACCCAGATAACTACAGAACAAGGTTGTATATGGTGGCATCATTTAAGTGATACAAACTGGAGGATGCAGGAGAACGGACGGAAGAAGATATTACTTTGACTGGGTGAGTTGGAAGGCATGGAAGAATTGGCATGTGAGAATTGGCATGTCTTCAGGGACAGATAAGGTTTTCTGAGATAGGAAGCCATTCCAGGTAAAGGGAACAGCTTGGGCAAACGTCTGTAAAGGAATTCCCTTCTAGTCACATACATATCCAAGAAGACATGGGCAAACTAGACCGCAGCCTAGTGTGTTAGAGCAAATCACTAGAAACAACCTCCATGTCCATCCACAGGAGGATGAACTAAAGAATTGTGGTATATTCACACAGTGGAAGTAGTCAGCAAAGAAAATGACTCAACTAGAGAATCATGTAGCAACTAATGTGGAAAAACACAAAACATAGATTAAATGAAAGGCAGAAGAATGTTAGGTACAAACTTTGTGGTTTTATTATATCGTTATATGTAGATATAACTTTAATTTCATAATGTTTTCATGTAGGAAGATGTAGGGAATGAGTAGATGTACGAAGCTACATTTCAGTTGAATCCACTTTTTTTTAAGACAGGGTCTCACTCTGTCACCCAGGCTAGAATGCAGTGTCACTATCATGGCTCACTGCAGCCTCAATGCCCCAGGAGCAAGCAGTCCTCCCCCTTAGCTGGGGCCACAGGCACATACTACCATGCTCAGCTAATTTTCTTTTTTTTTTTTTTTTTTTTATGAGATGGTGTCTGGCTGTGTCGCCCAGGCTGGAGTGCAGTGGCGTGATCTCGGCTCACTGCCAGCTCTGCCTCCCGGGTTCACGCCATTCTCCTGCCTCAGCCTCCGGAGTAGCTGGGACTACAGGTGCCCGCAACCACGCCCGGCTAATTTTTTGTATTTTTAGTAGAGACGGGGTTTCACCGTGCTAGCCAAGATGGTCTGGATCTCCTGACCTCATGCTTCGCCCGCCTCGGCCTCCCAAAGTGCTGGGATTACAGGCTTGAGCCACAGTGCCTGGCCATGCTCAGCTAATTTTCTAAAAGTCTTTTGTAGAAACAGAATCTCCCTATGTTGCCCAGACTGGTCTCAAACTCCTGGGTTCAAGTGATCAGCCTCCCAAAGTGTTAGGATTACTGGTGGGAGCCACTATGCCCAGGTAATTGTATCCATTTTAGAGGGAAGAGGATAAACAGATAGATACACTAATATATTTTATACACATATAAACACATATACTATGTACATATATATTTTAAGATCTAAAGTAAACATCACATGTTAACGTGATAAATATTACATTATCCTCTCTTCTTTACACTTGAAATATTTCATAATACAAAAATGAAGGAGTAAGTCACAGTTCAGGTTTAGGAACAGCAAACGGTATAGAACAGTGATTCTCAAACTTTAACCTGACCCTTGGCAAGAAATACATTTTATTTTAGAAACCAGAAATTCCATGACAGGACTTACCCTTAACACACTGGATGTACTCTAACATGTTCTATTTGCTCTTTTATTCTGCATGATATCAAGCAGTGGGTGATGCCTACAGATACAGATAAAGGCTAGGTCCTGGAAGGCTTTGACGGTCAGGCTCAAGAATGTAAGCTTTAGTTGGCAAAGAGGGAAGGCCCACTGGTGGCTTTGGGGCATGTTATGTGAGCTAAACTTTAGCTAAATCAAAAAAAGATGGAACAGGCCAGAGCTTGGAAGATCCAAAATCATTCAGGAGGTTGTCACCACTAATGTAACTGGAACAGGATATGGGTCTGCAGGGGAAGTGAAAAAAAGGGACAGGTTTAGCATTTGCTATGATTAAAAATAATACGGATAATAGGGATTTGATGACTGGGGTTTCAGGGAAGCCAGAGGGAAATGAGATAAATTTCACTCTTGATTTCAAGGCTTGATGCCTGGGAGATTGGTTACATCAATAACAACTATGTATATCAGGAGAAATTTGGTTTTAAACACAATATTTAAGGTGCTGATGGGGGACATCTACACATATGTAGTGAAGCCATGGCTGAGGTTAAAAGGAATGCATAATGGTTTCACAATGTATTATGGCTTTCTATAGCAGTACACAGTACCTGGTGAGGGAAAAAATGAAAGGTGTAATCAAAGTGGGGCAAGGCAGGCAGACCTAGCAAAGGTGTGGCAGGTGGAGGGTGAGGAGTGCTGGCTAGGGCAGAGTGAAATGGCTAGCACTGGGTTGGGTTTGTGTTGGGATGGCAGTGAGTCCAAATGCAATAGGTGCACTGAGAGAAGAAGGGTTGGAAGACTGGAGGTTATGAGACACCCAAAAAGTATCTTTAGCAGGTGTGATGAAATATTACAGGTGGAATTTAGGAGTGTTTTAATCAAGGAGGAGGAATTTCAAACCTGAAATCTTGGAGCTAAAATAATTCTAAGTTAGAAAAAAAATATTCTGAAATTCATATGGAAACAAAGAGCCTAAATAGTGAAAGCAATCCTAAGCACAAGGAACAAAGCCAGAGGCATCACATTACCCAACTTCGAAATACTACAAGGCTATAGTAACCTAAAGGCTACAGTAGCATGGTACTGGTACAAAAAAAGACACACAGACCACTGGAATAGAGAACCCAGAAATAAAGCTGCACACCTACAATCAACTGATCTTCAATAAAGTTGACAAAAATAATGGGGAAAGGATACCCTATTCAATAAATGGTGCTGGGAAAACTGGCCAACCATATGTAGAAGAATGAAACTGGTCTCCTACCTATCACCATATACAAAAATTAACTCACAATGGATTAAAGACTTAAATGTATGATGTGGTTTGGCTGTGTCCCCACCCAAATCTCATCTTGAATTGCAGCTCCTATAATGCCTAGGTGTTGGGGGAGGGAGCCAGTGGGAGATAATTGGATCATGGGGGGCAGTTTCCCCCATACTATTCTCGTGATAGTGAATAAGTCTCACAAGATCTGATGGTTTAATAGGGGAAATCCCTTTCACTTGGTTCTCATTCTGTCTCTGCTGGCTGCCATTTAGGACATCCCTTTGCTCTTCCATCGTCTTCTGCCATGATTGTGAGGCCTCCCCAGCCATGTGGAACTGTGAGTCAGTTAAACCTCTTTACTTTATAAATTACCTAGTCTCGGGTATGTCTTTGTCAGCAACATAAAAACGGACTAATACAATGTAAGACCTCAAACTATAAACATCCTTCAAGAAAATCTAGGAAGTACCCTTCTCGACATAGGCTTTGGGGAAGATTTATAACTAAGTCCTTAAAAGCATCTGCAACAAAAACAAAAAATTGACAACTGAGACCTAATTAAACTAAAGAACTTCTGCACAGCAAAAGAAAACTATTGGCCATGCACCATGGCGTATGCCTGGAATTCTAGCACTTTGGGGGCCAAGGTGGGTAGATTGCCTGAGCCCAGGAGTTTGAGGCCAGCCTGGGCAACATGGTGAAACCCCCTCTCTACAAAAACATACAAAAATTAGCGGGGCATGTGGCGTGCACCGGTAGTCCCAGCTACTCGAGAGGCTAAAGTGGGAGGATCACGTGAGCCCAGAAAGGTTGAAGCTACAGTGAGCCATGATCACACCACTGCACTCCAGTCTAGGTGACAGAGTGAGACCCTGTCTCAAAAGAAAACAAAAAAGAAAATTTCAACAGAGGAAACAGACAACCTACAGAATGGGAGAAAATATTCATACATTATGCAAAAGTCTAATATCCAGCATCTATAAGGAACTTTAAATCAACAAGCAAAAAACAGCTCAATTAAAAAGTGGGCAAAGGAAATGAGCAGACACGTCTCAAAAGAAGACAGACAAGTGGCCAAACAACATATGAAAAAATGCTCAACATCACTAATCATTAGAGAAATGCAAATCAAAACTACAATGAAATACCATCTCACACCAGTCAGAATGACTATTATTTAAAGTCAAAAAGTAACAGGTGTTGGTGAGGCTTTAGAGAAAAGGGAACATTTATACACTGTTGGTGGGAATGTAAATTAATTTCAGTCACTGTAGAAAGCAGTTTGGAGATTTCTCAGAGAACCAAACACAACTGCCGTTTGACCTAGCAACCACATTACTGGGTATGTACTCAAAGGAAAACAAATTGTTCTACCAAAAAGACACATGGATGCATATGTTCATCACAGCACTATTCACAATAGCAAAGATCAACCTAGGAATCAACTTCAGTGCCCATCAACAGTGAATTGGATAAAGAAAATGTGGTATATATACATAATGGAATACTATGGAGCTATAAAACGGAATTTGCAGCAATATTAGTGAATTAGTGCAGAAACAGAAAACCAAATACCACATGTTTTTACTTATAAGTAGGGGCTAAACCTTGGGTATACATGGACATAGAGACGGGAAAAATAGACACGGGACTACAAGAAGGGAGGAGGGACGGGGGCAAGGTTGAAAAACTACCTGTTGGGTACTATGCTCACTACCTGGATGATGGACTCAGTCGTACCCCAAACCTCAGCATCATGCAATATACTCTTGTAAAAAACCTGCACATATATCTACTGAATAGAAAATAAAAGTTGAAATTTTTTAAAAATGAAGTAATTCTGAGTGATAAATAATCACTACCTTCGTAGATACTACAGGTTAGGCGGGTAGGTAATTGTAATATGGAGCTGAAAGCTGTAGCTGTGTGATAGTTTACAATTACTCATCTGAACTGAGTAGATTGACTTTTCAAATGAAACTCTTCTATGGAATAATTAATGATTTTTAACCAGATCTGCTACTGATTATGAGTTACTACTTCTAATTACAGAAAAGCCCACACTGGGAAGTGGAGCAGGGTCTTCAGGGGTGCCCTTAGAGAAGAGTCCTGATGGGATGTCTTGGGAGAGGAGGCTGTGGATAGTGCTCCTGGGTCACTACAGTGAGCCGGGATTCTGAGTGCATCAGCGGCTCAGAGATGGACAAACACTATCTTCTCATCTAATACTTCCTTTTCATTCACAGCTGATAGACCTTCTTCTCCAAAGACACAGTCAGTTGGCTGGACTCTTGGGACACGGGTCAGAATTATTGGGGTCTGCCCATACATTATTGCTGCTTTGGTTTAGGGCTTTGAATAGGGTCACTTAAATTCACTGTACCTCAGTTATTCTCACAATCAAGTAACACAAGCTAAAATCTTTGAAAAAATATTTTGAATAACTTCCTTCTGCAACCCAACGAATTTCACAATTTAAAGGAAGACATATGTACAGCCAGTTATAGCATAATGCTAAGAGGATGCTATAGACTGAAGTGTCTCCCCAAATTAATATGTTGAAATCCTAACCCCTAATGTAAGGATATTAGAATGTATGGCCGTTAGGAGGTAATCACCTAGATCAGGGATCCCCCAAACCCCAGTACCCGTCTGTGGCCTGTTAGGAACTGAGCTGCACAGCAGGAGGTGATCAGCGGGCAAGCAAGCAAAGCTTCATCAGTATTTACAGCTGCTCTGCTTTGCTGGCTTTACTGCCTCCTGTCAGATCAGCAGCAGCATTAGATTTTCATAGGAGTACCAACCCTATTGTGAACTGCACATGCAAAGGATCTAGGTGGTACTCTCCTTATGAGAATCTAATGCCTGATGATCTGTTACTGTCTGCCATCACCCCAGATGGGACCATCTAGTTGCAGGAAAACAAGCTGAGGGCTCCCACTGATTCTACATTATGGTGACTTGTATAATTATTTCCTTATATATTATAATGTAAAAATAATAGAAATAGGCTGGATCCAGTGGCTCATGCCTGTAATCCCAGCACTTTGGGAAGCCAAGGTGGATGGATCACTTGAGGTCAGGAGTTTGAGACCAGCCTGGCCAACATGGCGAAACCCCATCTCTACTAACAATACAAAAATCAGCCAGGCATGGTGGCGCATGCCTATAATCCCAGCTACTTGGGTGGCTGAGGCATGAGAATGGCTTGAGCCTGGGAGATGGAGGTTGTAGTGAGCTGAGATGGCATCACTGCACTCCAGCCTGGGCAACAGAGCGAGACCCTGTGTCAGGGGGAAAAAAAAAAAAGCAATAAATGTAATGGACTTGAATCATCCTGAAACCATACTCCTCAACCCCCAGCCCCCGTACATGGAAAAAAATTGTCTTCCATGAAATTGGTCCCTGGTGCAGAAAAGGTTGGGGACCACTGACCTAGATGAAGGGCATTACTGCCTTTATAAAAGAAACTCAGGAGAGCTCCCTTGGCTCTTCTGCCATGTAAGGACATAGCAAGAAGACAGTTGTGTTTGAACCAGAAGTGGGCCCTCACTGGACACCGAAACTGCTGGTGCCTTGATCTTGGACTTTTGCAGCCTCTAGAAACTGAAAAATAGATTTCTGTTGTTTATAAGCCCACCTAGTCTATGATACTTCCTTATAGCACCAGTGAATGGACAAAGACAGAGGGTTTAATAAGACATGATGAATTCTACTTCAGGCTGTCGCTAAGCTTCACAGGGGAGGGGTTATATCTGAGCCTGAATTTGAGAGAGAAGTGGGTTTTGCCAGGCACAGCAGGCTACAATAACATGGGTGATGTCAAGTGTGTGGCTTGTTCAGGCAATCAGGACAGTCTGTTCTGCCCTTTTGTATGCAACAAGAATAAAAGCGAGTTCTAACAGTGCTCCAGTGTTATTTTACATTATGTTTCTCTGCCTGACCCCTCCTTTTCCTAAATCTTTGCTTAGGCATTCTTGGTCATAAAAGTGACAAATGGTAGGAGATGATAGACCAAAAACAAGCTGATGGTTAGAAATTGGGCCAGCAATTTAAATATTGGTGTGGATACCTCTCAAGTGGATGAACCACATACATAAATAAGATCCAATTCAAATGGTGTTTTCTTTTGAAAACTCACATTTTCGTTATCTTAGATCTCACTGGTTTTTACCTTTAGAAGCAGGCAAAGGATAGTCATTTCACTTTGTTTTTGAACAATGATCTATTGACACATTCTGGGGCATCTTTCCTCTGACTGTTTGCTGATAGAAATAAAGCATAGGTAAGCCAGTGTTCCTGTCTCCAGAGGCTTGCAATTCAATAAGCAGAAGAGAGAAGGCTCTGTACACACGCAGTAGTGAAGTAATGGGCAAGCCCGATGTTCTACTTACGAAAATATGTGGAATAGATAGATAAGCGTTGGGGGTGGGGGAGGAATCAAGATGGCCTGAAGAAGGTTTTGTGGTGATTTGGAATTGAACTAAGGCCTTGGGGATATCTAAGGAGAAATGGAGAATAAAGTGACTTGCTTGACTCTTTATAGCAAATAAAAATGCTGGGTCTTAGAACCACCAGGAGTGTACTGTTGTCACTGCAGAAGAGTTAATGTTTAATTGCTAGGGAACACAGCTTTCTTTATATGGTGCTCCAAACCCTAGCTCGACTTGTTATCTGATTTTTCTGCTATGGAAAGGACATTTCCAAGATTGATTTCCTGCCAGTGGAAATGAGCAGCTCTCTTCATGTTCACCCAGGCTGGCCTAGGTCCCAGCTGGTTTGCAGATCATGATGAAGCTTCCTGCCGGTGAGAAACTAGATCTAGTTGAGAGGTTGCCTGACTGAAGCCAAACCACACCTAACGAAGCCGATGGTTACACTCATGTAGAAAGTCCAGGGAGACACCTGTCCCTAGGCTTTAATTAGTGGGAGTTTCAGACAGCAGAGTTTACCTTTACTCAAACAAGAAGTCTCAGAGGAACATGATCCTCACACCTGAACTGTTGATTGGCCGGAGACTGCTTAGTGTGTTCTAGTAAATTGTTCCCAGCTCCTCTGACTTCTCCCACTTGACAGATTAAACACAGATACTATTTATTCCATGTGGCAGGTGCATTCTGTGTCTGTAATGATGCATTTTGAAACCAGTACTTTCTCAAGTGAGATTACCTGAGATGTGGAAAGTATAGGAAGTGATAGAACAGCGAGAAATTCTAGCTTAGAGGGTTCTAGTTGGACAAAGAGAAAAAGGCGCTCAGAGGAAATATGCTCTGCTCATCTTCCCCAGGCCACAGCAACAAATTAAGGCTGTCTTTTCTTTCTCCTCTTAGGAATAGTATAGGACACCACAGAGGAAAAGATTCATAAGTGGAGAGGTCACTGAGCCCAGAAGGACACATCTTGCTGCCACATCTGTGGCAAAAAGGTGTACCTTACTTGTTTTTTATAGGCATGGTTCAGCCGTACCACAAACCCACATGGTCAGGAAGTGACTCATTTACTAATGCTGTTTGAGCTTGTGTGTTGTGGGAAAAGTCTTTTGACAATATCGTGTATACTGGCTTTTCCAATCTAAGAGAACATCTTTGCTGCATTAACAGTAGATGTTACATATTTTTTTCCCTTTAAACCCCCCATGACCAATGGCTTACACTATGGCAAGTATAGTTAGGTTACTCCTAATAATTAATATGGTATGCTAACTAGTTGAACTCATAGAACAATGCAAGTATGCATGTATTCCTTTATAATGCTGGGGTGTTTATCGGGGAGGGTCTTAATATTTTACCAACTTATGTTTTGCCAATTTTTGCATATTTATGTCAAATATTCCTGTTTGCAGAGTAGTACTAACATTTGCTTTCCAATTACAAAAGTCGTAAAATGTTTGTTAAAAAGTACTATAATGATAGTATTTCCAGAAGAAAAGTAAAATTCCCCACAATCCTCTCATGTTAATAGCTGTATTGTTTTGATTATATGCACTTCCATACTTCATCTGTACCATGTTTGTATATTTACAAAAATAGGGCTGGGTGGGACACATACTTTAAGTCTGTTTTTTCCTTTACATGTCTTTGACTCATTTATTCATTCAAGAAATCTTTTTTGAGAATGTACAATGTGCTAGTCCATCACTTTTCTAAGTGCAGTGGAGACTACAGTGAAAAACCAATGGAGCACACATATCATGTATCTTTGTATAACAATGAATGTCAATGTGCTAGTTATTTTAATAAGTGTAGAGTATTGTATAGATTTATCTTAATTTACTCAATCAAATACTCCATTTTTGGATGTCGAGATTCTGTTTGTTAGGTTTTGTTAAATATAGGGGGGAAATATGCACTGACCATTGGTGAATCTGAACCAATGTTCCAGTGATCTCTGCTAATAATAGGATTGCATTGGTAGTGCCCCTCTTTCAAATGTGACTTTACAAATAGTGATATGCTCCTTGGAAGATGTGGCTGTAAAGATCAGTATGAGCCCAGAGGTCTCTCACTTAATGACTGTGGAGATCCTGAGGCATGTGAGGCTGTTTCCAACTCTACCTCTGGCTCAAAGGCTGCTTAAAGCACAGTTCCAGTCCTTATAAATGGACACCAACGTTGTCATTTTGGCTGCTATTCCTTTGCAGCCATTTATAGTTATGCAGTGATGTGTGAAGCTGGGCTTCTGTGAATTCTGGAAGCATTTCTTCTGCCTTTGATAGGAACTGCTGCTTGTTTGTCCTCTATCCAACAACCAGCAGGTCACTTTCCTGCCATCTGTGTGAGTCCCACACACAGTGACATGAAGTGATGTCACAGGATCTGTTTGTTGGTGATTTCAGCATGCTGCTTGACGTTCAATACAAAGCAAAACATAGCCCAGGTGAATTGTGGAATTTTACATTATTAGAGGTTATATAGATTACACCCCCTTCTTATGGACAAGGGCACCAAGACATAGAGAGGTTGAGTAATTTGCTTAAAAGTCACTTAGAGCACTTTGGGAGGCCTAGGCGGGCAGATTGCCTGAGCTCAGGAGTTCGAGACCAACCTGGGCAACACGGTGAAACCCCGTCTCTACTAAAATACAAAAAAAATGTAGCTGGGTGTGGTGGTGTGCACCTGTAGTCCCAACTACTCGGGAGGCTGAGGCGGGAGAATTGTTTGAACCCAAGAGGTGGAGGTTGCAGTGAAGCGAGATCGTGCCACCGTACTCCAGCCTGGGTGACAGAGCGAGACTCTGTCTCAAAAAAAAAAAAAAAAAAAAAGTCACATAGTGGTAGAGCTAGAACTAAACATTGGGACTTCTAATTTCTTGCCCAGTGTTCTTTTCAGGGAATCAGCTATTCCAAGTTTGTGGTAGATTCACATAGCATCCTTGTAATAGGTCAGGAAACACTATTGCTTTGGAGTGCTTCTATTTGGCATCCAGATAAAATGTCTTCAGTACCAGACAATGCCAGGTTCCCAAATATGGAGCTTTTCTTTAATTCCCCCACTTTGTTAATTTGGGAGAGGCTTTTTAGGTAGCTTGCTATATGCATAGCAGATTTAGTGATCTCGTTGCCATTGTGCGTTCCACCAGTAGGCTGATAAATGACCTCAGGTTTATTATTGGAATGTCTCACCCCACCAGTTCTGTAAAGCTAGCCACAATGAACCATGTGTCTCTTTAATATGAAAGAGACCCATCAGATTTATGATCATATTTATCTGGGCTAATAGACCTATTTGGATTATTTGATAGATTCCACTCAGATTTTGTGGAAGTCACATTTTATTCTCTTAGGGAGCATTGGAATCTGATTTACAAGTAAACTCTATCAAAGCACTGAGAAACTTTGCAGTACTGACTGTTTTTGTAAGGCCAACTGCAAGTTATCTTTGTTAATGAAGCAAAGCAGTATTGCAGCAGCATATTTGAAGTTGTATTTCAAAAAATATTGGGGTTTAGTCATAGAGTGCATTTTTTTGAGGCATAGTGGTTAAGAACCCAGACTTTAGAGTCCACTGCTTAGTTACCTCCTGGATCTATCACATACTGTGTAGCCTCGGACAAGTTACACAATCTCTCTGTGACTCTGTTTCCTTATCTGTGAAATGGGAATGATAATAGTACCGGTGTCAGGTAGTTGATGGGAAGTTTAAATAAGTTAATATTTTCAAAGCACCCAAAACACTGTCTGGTATGTGCTAGACATAATGTAAGTGTTTCATACTATTATTCTGACACTTTCTCTCTCTCTCTTTTTTTGTTTTTGACACGGGGTCTTGCTCTGTTGTCCAGGCTGGAGCGCAGTGGCATAACCATGGCTCACTGTAGCCTCAACCTCCTGGGCTCAAGTGATCCTCCCACCTCAGCATCCTGAGTAACTGGGACTACAGGTGTGTACCACCATGCCTGGCTAATTTTTAAATTTGTTGTAGAGATAGAGTCTTGCTGTGTTGCCAAGGCTGGTCTTGAACTCCTGGGCTCAAGCTATACTCGCTACTCAGCTTCCCAAAGTGCTGGGATTACAGGTGTGAGCCACTGTACCTGGTCGATTTGGACACTTTCATTCCATCCATTCATTCATTCATTCATTCAACAGTGATTTCTTGGAATATCGATGTGCTAGGCACAATGCTAATGATAAAAATATTCTCAGCCCTCAAAGGATCTTGCAGTTTGTGGTCACAGAGTCATATGCAAACCATGTAGGCATACAGTAAGGAAAGTCCTATAATGAAGGACTATAAGTGCAGTGGCAGTTAGGTGAAGGAGCACCTGAGGGGAAGGCTTCACAGGGGCCATTTGAGATGGGACATGAAGCATGAGTAGGAGTTGGCCAGTGGACATCAGTGGTGTGGGCATTCCTGGCATGCACAGAAGGACAGAGTCCTGAGAGGATGGCAGAATAACTGGAACACAAAGTGGCAGAGTGGGAGATGCTTTGGGGACAGTTAAAGAGACACACAGGTAGGGACCAGGAAGGCCTCCTGTATCCTACAGAGGTTCCTGTGAGAGACAGTAAGGACTCAAATTCAGACAGGGGCCAATGAGAGGGAATCCAGCAGATGGAGGAGATGGCCAGAAGCAGTGAGTGCAGTGGGCATACCTGTTAGACATGGTTACACCTGTTTCTCAGGTGATAGGAGATGTGCCCAGGTGCTGTTCTGCTTATCCATAAAGTTCCTCTCTGGAAGTTAAATGGTCTCTTATGGGTACTTGACATATTTTGCTGTGTTTTCAGGGGATAACAACTATCACCAAAAACGTGTCATTTCATTGTTTTATTGAAAGTTACTGAAAAGGAAATGCATTTTAGGTAGTTTCCATCAGTCAGAACTAGGAAAACAAAACCAAACCTTAAGAATACAGATGATCCCCAACTTAGGATGGTGTGAAAGTGATACACATTCAATAGAAACCATACTTTGCGTTTGGGCACAGTGACTCACACCTATAATCCCAACACTTTGGGAGGCTGAGGTGGGTGGATCACCTGAGGTCAGGAGTTTGAGACCAGCCTGACCAATATGGTGAAACCCTGTCTCTACTAAAAATTCAAAAAATTAGCTGGGCATAGTGGCATGCGCCTGTAGTTTAGTCCCAGCTACTCGGGAGGCTGAGACAGGAGAATTGCTTGAACCCAGGAGGCAGGCTAGGAGGATTCAACATCATGATGACAGTATGTGGTTTCCTCCAAAACGGGCTCAAACTTTACAGCTGGTCCTTTGAATCATGGAAGCATTGCCCATTCCTGCTTGGTGAAAGTGAGGCCTAAGAGGGAGGGGGGCAGACCCCACTTCACAGTGGCTTCTGAAGTTAATGAGGATAAAAGAATTATAACTCATGGTACCGTTTTTGTAGCTGTGTTAGCTGCTCTCAAAGGGAGAATTTCATGGCAGGGGAAGAGGTGGTTGCTAAGGAAATGACAAAGAGAGGGAAAAAAGAAAAACAACCCAAACCCTCTTTCTGACCACAAGTTTAGAATTTTTCTTTCCTTTTTTTTTTTTTTTTTTTTTTTGAGGCAGAGTTTCGCTTTTGTTGCCCAGGCTGGCGTGCAATGGCGTGATCTTGGCTCACTGCAACCTCCACCTCCTGGGTTCAAGTGATTCTCCTGAGTAGTTGGGATTACAGGAGCCTGCCAACACACCCAGCTAATTTTTTGTATTTTTAGCAGAGACAGGGTTTCACTATATTGGCCAGGCTAGTCTCAAACTCCTGACCTCAGGTGATCCGCCCCCCTCGGCCTCCCAAAGTGCTGAGATTACAGGTGTGAGCCACCGCGCCTGACAGAATTTTTCACGACCTTGCACTACCAAAGGGAAATTTAAGTCCTTTGTTGCTGTTCTTGTTTTTGAGACGAAGTCTCACTTTGTCACCCAGGCTGCAGTGCAGTGGCACGATCTCGGCTCACTGCAACCTCCTCCTCCTCGGTTCAAGTGATTCTCCTGCCTCAGCCTTCCTAGTAGCTAGGATTACACGCACCGGCCACCATGCCCAGCTAATTTTTGTATTTTTAGTAGAGATGGCGTTTCAACATGTTCGTCAGGCTCGTCCTGAACTCCTGACCTCAAGCAGTCCACACGCCTCAGCCTCCCAAAGGGCTGGGATTACAGGCGTGAGCCACTGCCCTTGGCTGGGAAATTTAAGTCCTTTTTACCCTCAGATGACAGATCTCTGTGACCCTCTCAATTCCTGAGAGAGGTAAGGAATCATATTCTGAGTTAGAGGCCACGGTGGTTGTATACCTGGACTCTCAAGATTCCTTTGTGGGTATTGGGTTACACACTCCAGGGGGTGGAGCTGTTAAGAAGACCCTGAGATCTCGGTGGCTGCATTTTAAATATCTCATTTGTAAGGGAAATGATGATTCTGCCAATTTATTTCCCTTTGTACACATTTTCTTTTGAAGTTAAAGTTAATATCCTTTTGGACTTGTACCTCTCTGCTTCTTAGTTCTATAAATCTCTTCCTAGTTTTATTTTCTGTAAGAGTGAAGTAGAAATAATTTCCAGAAAAGAACTTGTCAACATCAAGTCATGAGGGAGGCTGGTGATATGAGAACTAGAAGGAACTGTCAGAGCTCTGCCGTCATGGTCTTCTGCAGACCAACAATGAGGCAGTATCCTGTTCTGTCCTTTCTCCCTCAGAACAGACAGATATGCCAGTTAGTTCTCAGATCTGAATTGTGCTCTCTTCCAATTACTAAACTACTAAAACCCTAAGTTTTAGTCTTTAGAAATTCAGTTGTCAGTTTATAAGAACCTGCTATGTGATGGATATGCTATTTTAAGGATATGAAAATAAGTAGGAATTGTGTGGTTATATATTATTTAACTCTGGATGCAGGAATCGTCTGATTGGTTTGGGTTCCCAAAGATGAGAGATATAGCCTTGATTTTAGACAGCATGCAGACAGGGCCACTGGGAGCATCTTTGGGGATTCCTTCTTCTACAGCTTTATAACCCCAGTGACTCACCTTGATTTCTCCCAGCCATAAAATCAGACTGGTGATTTCATCTGGTTTGCTCTGTACTTCACAAGAGGGTAGTAGAAGATTATATCTAAACAATAGAGCACTTTAATTCCCCAGAACTCCAACAAGCCCAGCACCTCCAGATTATATGTTGCTAACAGCAACAGGACAACTTGAGAAGTTATCCCACGTCCCGGGCCCATTCCTGTAGTTCGTCCACCAAGGTCAGTTGGAGAAACCTCCATCCAGAACTGAACTCTCAGGCACTCGGATCCCTCTGCTGGCTGATAGCAGAAGCACTGCTTAGCTTTTTCTTTTCTTTTTGTTTTTAAATGAATTCAGGTATTCTAATTAGCATTTTCTTTCTCTCTCCCACACTCCCTCTTTCTGTGTTTCTCTTTCTGGCCGACTCTGTAATCCTTAATACATTTCTCTTGGTGTCTTTAATTCCTACACTGAGCATGAGTTCATAGCCCATTCCTGGTAGAAGACCACTGTCTGATGGGTGCTGGCTAAATGAATGCCTCAATACAGGGTTATAGGGGCTACCATAGAAATAGGTTCAAGGTATGGAGGGGACATTAGGCCCTGACCTCATGAATGATTCCTGCATCTCATATCAGTGATGGTCATAATAATGGCAAGTACTTATGCAGAGTTGGAACCAAGCACTTTGTTAAACACTTTACAAGCATTATGTCATATAGTTCTTTTACAGCCCTGTAAGGTAGCTTCTCTGTTGTTTACTCCACAGATAACAAAGCTCAGGCTGGATTCATGCAGCTTGTTGATGGTGGGGCTCAGGATGTGCGCTCAGGTCTCTCTGGCACCAATGTCATAACTGCAAACTACAGTGACCTCAGATGCTCCAGGCTTTCCAAGCCTGTATCTTGGCAGTTCTTTGACCTTGCTCTCTGCCTACAAGTCTCTTCCGCCTTTATCTTTTCTCAGGAATTCTGATTTTTCTTCAAGATTCAGTTCAGGGTCACTTCGAGAGGGCTATACCCCCATCCTTTCCCTGTTTTGGCTGTTTGCTGAGACCCCTGTGAACCAGTACTTGTCTCTAATGGAGCACTTATTGCACATTTTTGTGTTGATTCCCCTACATGTCTGTTTCCCCAGTAAACTTTGATCTCTTTGAAGGCAGGAAGTGTATCTTACCAGTCTTTGTATCCCTAGTACCTAGTACAGAGCCCAGCTCATGGCAATAAAAATGACAGCAATACTTCACATTTACTACGTACTTATCTTGGGCTGGGCAGAGTGCTAAGCACTTCATTTTTTAGACCCTCTCATCTAACTATCATACAACCCATATAATATATAGAATTATGAAGAAACTGAGGCTGACAGAATTCTATAACTTGCCCAAGGTCACCCCAGTAAGTGGCAAAACTGGAGCTTGACTCCAGGTCTCCCTGAACTTCTTTACATTTTATTAATTTTCATGCCCTACACTTTTTTTACCTGATTAGGTATTTTTTCTTTTTCAATATTGATTGAGATGTATGGTAGGAATTACATTTTCTTTGCTAAAATTAGTAAGCACCTTGAACAGTACTTGCTGTATGTGCTCCAGTTGAGGGTCTTTGAAAGAAGGGGTGCATTTAGATAAATCAGATATTGAATTTTTCTGAAGAAAAAAGCTTGGGAAACATAATTACATAAGGTAACTAGAAATGCTTAAAATCTATTTCTTTACCTAGCAACTTCACATGAAATTTTGCAACAGTTTTATGAAATATTTTATGAAATAATTGCTGTATTCGTCTGTCACCGAGAAATACAAGTGTAAGTTAAGCATTTCTGAAGCCTGAAATCACCGAGTACAGTTTTAATTACCTAAGAGAGGCAAATCTAAAACTACTTGCTTTTCAGAGCATAATTTTAAAAAATGAACAACAGTCTTTGCAATTAGATTTTATGTTAAATTTAGGTCACATGTTAATTTTAACTGTTAGGATATCCTAGAATGTGCATTGTTCTTTACCAACCTAACTGATAAGTCAATTTGCCTGTCTTAAATATGAGGCTTAGTCAGTTGCTCACCTCATATTTTCAAAGTACCAGTGAAATCAGCGGATAGTTTAAGATTAGGTAGGTGCTAAAGAAATACAGTCTATCATTAGCGATATCAAGATTTGTAATTCTTATATTTCAATACGATATTTCATGCTATTAAAGCCTATTACATTTTAATATTGAGAAAATCCCATCCTTTAAAGGCTACCTTACTTATAGATATAATTAAATCTTGATAATCATTAAGTCATTGATATCACTAAATTATGTTAGGGTAGCTAACATTTCCATTTTACAAGATGTAACTTTGCCTCACACTAAGTGTAGTAAACATAGAATATTGGGACAGGCCAGGCATGGTGGCTTACATCTGTAATTCCAGCACTTTTAGAGGCTAAGGCGGGCAGATAATTTGAGGTGAGAAGTTCGAGACCAGCCTGGCCAACATGGTGAAACCCCGTCTCTACTAAAAATACAAAAATTAGCTGGGCATGGTGGTGCACGCCTGTAATACCAGCTACTTGGGAGGCTGAGGCAGGAGAATTGCTTGAACCCGGGAGACGGAAGTTGCAGTGAACCACGATTGCGCCACTGCATTCCAGCTGGGCGACAGAGCGAGATTCTGTTTCAAAAAAAAAAAAAAAAAAAAGCTTTGGGAGGCCAAGGTGGGCAGATCACCTGAGGTCGGGAGTTTGAGACCAGCCTGACCAACATAGAGAAACCCCATCTCTACTAAAAATACAAAATTAGCAAGCGTGGTGGCACATGCCTGTAATCCCAGCTACTTGGGAGGCTGAGGCAGGAGAATCGCTTGAACTCGGAAGGCGGAGGTTGTGGTGAGCCGAGATGGCGCCATTGCATTCCAGCCTGGGCAACAAGAGTGAAACTCCGTCTCAACAACAACAACAACAACAACAACAAAATATATATATATATATAGGGACAGTAAGAGATCTTGGTCCAACTCCATTATTCTACAGATGAAGAAAAGGAGGCTCAAAGAAACTGTCTGCAGCTCCTTGCTTCCTCTACTGTACCAGAAAGCCACGTTCCATTAAAATAACCACAGATCCTAGCCGGCCTGGTGGCTCACGCCTGTACTAACACTTGGGGAGGCTGAGGAGGGAGGACTGCTTGAGCCCAGGAGTTTGGACCCAGTCCAAACGCTGTACATAGCGACACCCCCGTCTCTACAACAACAGCAGCAACAAAAAATTATCCGGGCGTGTTGGCGAGCATCTGTGGTCCTAGCTACTCTGGAGGATTACCTGAGCCCAGGAATTAGAGGTTGCAGTGAGCTGTGATCGTGTCACTGCACTCTAGCCTGGGCGACAGAATGAGATCCCGTCTCAAAAGAAAAGAAAATAGCCATAGTACCTTGTCTATCTTAGCTGCATTCGTGTCTCACTGCCGTTTTGCCAATTTTCCTTTCTTTTCTGCAGGTTGCATCCCCTGTCCTGAGTGCGTGGCACGGAGCGCAAGCGGGCCGCGGCCATGACGACCGCCATCTTGGAGCGCCTGAGCACCCTGTCGGTCAGCGGGCAGCAGCTGCGCCGCCTGCCCAAGATCCTGGAGGATGGGCTTCCCAAGATGCCTTGCACTGTCCCGGAAACAGATGTGCCCCAGCTCTTCCGGGAGCCTTACATCCGCACTGGCTACCGCCCCACGGGTCACGAGTGGCGCTACTACTTCTTCAGCCTCTTTCAGAAACACAATGAGGTGGTCAACGTCTGGACCCATTTACTGGCAGCCCTGGCGGTCCTCTTGCGATTCTGGGCCTTTGCCGAGGCTGAGGCCTTGCCATGGGCGTCTACTCACTCCCTGCCCCTGCTCCTTTTCATCCTGTCGTCAATCACTTACCTCACCTGCAGCCTTCTGGCCCACCTACTGCAGTCCAAGTCAGAGCTCTCCCACTACACCTTCTACTTTGTGGACTATGTTGGCGTGAGCGTTTACCAGTATGGCAGCGCTTTGGCTCATTTCTTCTACAGCTCTGACCAGGCCTGGTATGAGCGGTTCTGGCTTTTCTTCTTGCCAGCAGCTGCCTTCTGTGGCTGGTTATCTTGTGCTGGCTGTTGCTATGCCAAGTATCGTTACCGGAGGCCTTACCCAGTCATGAGGAAGATCTGTCAAGTGGTGCCGGCAGGGCTGGCCTTCATCCTAGACATCAGCCCTGTGGCACACCGTGTGGCGCTCTGCCACCTGGCTGGCTGCCAGGAGCAAGCAGCCTGGTACCACACCCTCCAGATCCTCTTCTTCCTGGTTAGCGCTTATTTCTTCTCCTGCCCGGTGCCTGAGAAGTACTTCCCGGGTTCCTGTGACATCGTAGGCCATGGGCATCAGATCTTCCATGCATTTCTGTCCATCTGCACGCTCTCTCAGCTGGAGGCCATCCTCCTGGACTACCAGGGGCGGCAGGAGATCTTCCTGCAGCGCCATGGACCCCTGTCTGTCCACATGGCCTGCCTCTCCTTCTTCTTTCTGGCTGCCTGCAGTGCTGCCACCGCAGCCCTTCTGAGGCACAAAGTCAAGGCCAGACTGACCAAGAAAGATTCCTGAGGCTGGCAAGTGGGGCAATGTGTGGAGGAAGCCCCTCATAATCTGGAGAAAACTTGATACAATAGAAGTTGACTTTGAAAGGATTGGCTTTTAAATTAATACATATATCCAAGGATATGTTACAGCTGCAGTGTTTGAAAGCCAAAAGATTTAAGAGTTTTGTTGTTGTTAATGAAAGGAATACTCCTTTTCCTTTTGGATCATAGCTTAACAAGGCACAGGAAGGGAAGGGATCTCTCATAAGATTCATGAGACATTGAAATAAGGAGAATCGTCTTCATGCCTGAAAATTTAGCAAAATTCTGACTATGGCCTCCAGGGGCAATTCCTAAAAGCTGAATGGATAATAAAATCGGACTGGAAAGTAAGTAGGTGGCTGGTCCTCACCCTGTTGGAATGGCTATCCTACTATGCTGTTCTTTGGTAATGGAATAAATTGACCCAAGGACCCAATTTCATTTGGATTTCAAATTGTCCAGAGTGGAAAAGCCTTCAAGATGACATAATGAATTACTCAGTTCATCTGATTTCTGGTCTCTCCTTTCTCGACAACTATAATACTAACCCTTTTCTCAGGATAACTGTCTAACTGGCAGTTTTCTCTGAAGTGCTGTTCACTCCCATCCCTACCTTGCATGGTGATATAAAGGACTAGGAAGCAGTCATACTTCCAGGAAATGCTTGGATTCATGTGGACATTCAGAAAGCTTATTCTCATATAGTTCTAATATAAACAGTACTAGAAATTACAGTGCCAAGAGCCACCAGGAGGCCCAGCCAATAAGCGTAGATACCACATGGTGTCATGGGACCCGTTCTATTTTACACCGGTGGACAACAGGATTACTTGAGAGTTATCAGGGCTGCCTAACAGACCAGGAGATCTGGGAGTTGCACCAGGGAATCTCCATATTTGACCAGCATGTTTTAAAAGCTCTTGATAGGATTAGTTGGTTCTAAGGATCCCTCTAGGGACCTCATTATTTCAAGAGGAACCCAAGGTCCAGTCTCCTACATAGATGCTGTCCCACAAAGGACCCACATAACTAACCCAGTTCAGGGTTCTCAGGCAGGCAGTTCTGCGTCAGCTTAGAGCAGAGCCCTTAAAATACTCAAGTACTGGGATAGGCAAGCATGTGTGTTTACTGTGGGTTTGTCTTTGGGTGAGAACATGTGAACCAGGCACCCTGGTTTGTTTGGAGCATTGCTGCCCAGAAGCTTCTATGGGATAGGTGGTGCTTGGGATTGATGTGTTCTGGCCCTGCAGCCCTCCCTGAGGATTGACTTCTGCACTAATCCAGTGAAGGAGGCTGTGTCAAAAGAAGGGCTCAGAAGCCCTCTTTTCAGAGGCAATGATTTCTGTCAGTATGAGGTCCCTTATTTACTAAAAAGGGACATGATAACTCCAGTTTGATGAACCTCCTCTGAGTTTCCTTTGTTGTCTTCAAATCTTTTGTTTTCTTCCTTTCTCTGAGATTTGTGGGTTTTGTGCCTTATAAATGGAAATGTATGAACACTTATATGCCCATGTAGAATTTTCTGTTTTGGGTTATTGGGATAAGAAAAAATATATACTGCTCTTCAACTAGTGAATGAAGGAAACTTCAGAAAGCTAGAATTGCTTATCAATCAAAAGACTTTCTCAACCTGTATTTCGGCCACAAACAAAAAAAGATATTCAACTGAAGCTTTCCAATAATCTTTATATCAAGAAAGCATGCTTCTTGTCAGCTACGTTGTTTTCTTAGATGGATTTCTCCTGTTAATCCTCAAATATCTGAACTTCTGTGTTACCCAAGTGTCTTATACAAGCTTCTGGTGTCTAGGACAAATTTATGGCAAATAAAATTAGCAAAACTGAACTGGGTTGAACTGAACAAGAGGATGGGGGAATTGTGCAAATACGTTGTTAGTAGAGGGTCAATTTAAAATAGGGACTAGAAATTGTTTGAAGTTTTCTTTATTACAGATTCAAAGACTGTATTATTTTGAAAGTTGGGAGGAGAAGGGAGGGAAGAGAGCAGAAGGGAAGAGGGTGTAAGTCAAACTCTTTAATATAACTGGTGGTATTGTGGGCAGAGATCTTTAGTTCAAATCCACATATTTTTAAAAAGAGAGAACCGGAGGTAGAGCAGTGATCAGATGGGTGCACAGACCAGTGCCAATCTGAACATTGTTAATGGCCTGTGACATGAAGAGCACAGGAAGAGGCATTAAGATATTGCCATAAAGTTTTAATTTATACAAGTATTGGCCCCTCAACTGGTTGGAAATTTTTTTTTTAAATCTCTTTTTCTGAGACAGGGTCTTACTCTGTCGCCTAGGCTAGAGTGCAGTGGTGCAATCACGGCTCACTGCAGTCTCGACCTCCCCAGCTCAAGCAATCCTCCCACCTCAGCCTCCTAAGTACCTGGTACTACAGGTGCATGCCACCACACCTGGCTAATTTTTGCATTTTTTATAGAGACAGGGTTTTGCCATGTTGCTTAGGGTGGTCTTGAACTCCTGAACTCAAGTGATCTGCCCACCTCAGCCTCCCAAAGTGTTGGGATTACAGACATTAGCCATCACACCCGCCCTAGAAACAGTTTTTTAATAGGAGATATTTGAGAGGCATTGAGGTAGGAGACTCTATGACATGCCCTCAGAATATCAGAATCTTCTAAGAAATAAACTAGGAAATGCAGATGTTTCTAACTACTCAGACTTTTGAGGAATTACTCCTTTTAAAACATTTTTGTTAAAGTTTAGTGTATCAGTAAGAAAACAGACCTAGTTTAAAAGGAATAATTAACAATTTTATAAAGGAGATGGCTATCTTATTCCACCATAGCCCCTCCAACATATCTACTGGAAATTCTGCTAGTTAACTTTCTCTCTCTCTGTTAATTTAGACTTTCAACCTATGAAAATGTAAATACCTTTGAAAAAACTAAACTATCAGTCATATACATCTCATGAATGAAATGCAGTATAGGGAGAGGAGATGGCAGGACACACTAAACTGGGGACACATTTGTCTGCTTCTCTTTTGCCTAATTCTTCCTGACCTGTATTTACTGATGAGCTAATAATATTTGTAAGACTCTAGGGGTTCATTTCCATTTCAGCGGAAAGTACTTCACTCAATAACAATATTCTCAAGAGTCTTCTACTGGAAGCTAGAAAGAAATAGGAGTTTAAGTCCATAGAATGAAGGTAGTTATTCCTGCCTCTGTTGCCCACCTGTTCACAAAAAGTACCTTTATGCTTGAAAACATTAGGTTCTTTGGTTACTGCACTGTAGTTTCAAATGGATCCTCCAGATGGCATTCATGTCTTAGAAAGGGCACAGCCATTGTCCACAAGGCTTCTGCCTACTAATTCTAGTGGTCTTGTGTTTTTCTTGATTGCTTGGCAAAGTAAAAATGGAGCTATTTTCTGTCTATATAAATCTTCTTATATGAATAACCATTAAAGTGATTTTGTATATGCATTGTTGTAGTGTCAGCAGTTTAAAGCAACAGCCACCTTGTTTCTTTGACAAGGTCTTAACAAGGACTACCTTGAAGAGGCCCCCTCTAAAAGGTTCTGTTTATACAATCATTGCCAGGAAAAGGAGGTCAGGACACTTTACCTCCACCAAGAAGCAGGAAAGTATAAAAACTTTAAAAAAAACTCTATATCCCATCCCCCATACACATATACACACACACCCTAATACCTACTCGTGAGTAGAACAAATTGCTTCCCCACAAAATGCTATGAAGTTGATTTCTCTGAAGATTTCAGTGTAATTAAATAAATACTCCTAGTTTCATAGATAATAGTGTAAAAGATTTCAAAATTTTTAAGTCATTGGCTACAATTTTATAAATGTAAAAATGATGAATTATACTATGATTCAACTATAGCAGGTACTACAATGTATGAGTTGTGAAATGTGGCATTAACTAATTTTGTAGCCTTCACAGATTGAAAGAGCTGTGTAAAAGGTGATTCTCTAAGCAACTGCAGCTTCAGGCTATAGTAACATCACAATCACAAAGAAAACAGCATTTCTATGGCTGGAGGCTCCACTGGTTGAATTATGGTTGTCAATCTTGCCCAAACCCTTTTTTGTCACCAGCAGGGGCCCTAGGCAGTTTGAAAATGCTTCCGTTGTTACTGTTACTAGTTTAACCACTCTTCAGTTATTAATTTAGCAAGAATTTATTGAGCACCTATTGGTGAAAGGTACCACATTGGCTCTGGAGACACCACAGTGTGGAAAAGACACCCTGTGGGCAGAGAGTCTGCTGTCTGCTAAATGATTGCTGGCATCTTTTCCTTGGGCCATGAGGGTCCCTCTCTCCAGATCATGGTTCCAATCACAGCCTGAGGGCCAAGAAGCTGGGACCTGGTTTGGGCCAGAACCTCTTCATAAGGATTAAGCTCTCTCTCCCCTTTACCTCCAGAGGTTGGAAACCTCTTCCCCTGTAGCAAGACAGTCACCTTATAGCTGCCTCTACTTCCCGTTACTCCTGCCACTTCTCCAACCCTTCTCACTGCCCTCTACTTGTTTTAACTCAGTCCTGGGGATCCTTGACACATCCAGACAGAGAGAGGAGCCCTAAATTTCCACAAGCAGTAGAGACTTCCCAGGTACATAGTCCCATCCTTCAAGGAAGGGGATGTGTGGTTCCAACCTGAGTACAGGTTCCTGACTTGGTAAGTTGAAAGCAGCATGCTGCACTCTGGCTACCTCCTTTAAAAAGTAACAACCATATCCTTTGTGGAATTATTATAGAAGTAATTTAATATGGAAGGAAAATCATTGCATTAAAAAGATAATTCATTTAAATATTAACTTTGGGAGCATATCTATCTATGGTAAGGGCTTTTGTTACATAACAGGATTCTCACTGGAAAAGGTATTCACTATATTTTAAGATTGCAGGAGGTCCAGACCATATGGAAGGCTACAGAATAACAGCTCAAATTTTATTATGATTTCTAAAATATTTCCACATCTATATGAGCTTCTAAACTACGAGGTAAGTAAGGCCAAACAGGTCTCCATTGAACTAGGAAACACTAGAAAGGTAGAGTGGCTGGTTTGAAGCCACACAACTAGTTATAACGTTTAAACTCATTTTTCCTTCAGATAAATTCACGGTCCAGCCAATCAGAAACATCAGCACCAAATACTTGCAGAGCTTTTTACAGCAAATGAAGCACTTTTATGCATTATGTACACTTTGACATAATCTTTTAACTTTTGATCCTAATATCTCATGCATAGCCAGGGTTGCATCATTTCTTTTTGAGTTAAAGCGATTTCACTCCACTCACATCCTTGGATGCAAAATAAAGCATTCATTGCATCACAGAGGCTTCTCAGAACCCCAAAGTTCATTGTCCATGGACCCTTGGTGGCTGGATTATGAAGTCAAGTCCTACTCTCCATTCAGTTTCCTGAAAATATGTTTGGATCCTTGGATGAGAAAGTCCTGCCAAATCTCAAATCCTCCCTTTTATCTTTTGATGGGATTGTCAGTTCTTTAAACAGTCAGCTTTCCCAGGGATTTTGACAAGAGATATGAACTTGAACATGGGATTTTAAAAATGTTTCTCTGCTAATAGGAACACTTTTACACTGTTGGTGGGATTGTAAACGAGTTCAACCATTATGGAAAACAGTATGGCGATTCCTCAAGGATCTAGAACTAGATGTACCATATGACCCAGCCATCCCATTACTGGGGATATACCCAAAGGATTATAAATTATGCTGCTATAAAGACACATGCACACGTATGTTTATTGCAGCACTATTCACAATAGCAAAGACTTGGAATCAACCCAAATGTCCATCAGTGACAGATTGGATTAAGAAAATGTGGCACATATACACCATGGAATACTATGCAGCCATAAAAAAGGATGAGTTTGCGTCCTTTGTAGGGACATGGATGCAGCTGGAAACCATCATTCTTAGCAAACTATCACAAGAACAGAAAACCAAACACTGCATGTTCTCACTCATAGGTGGGAACTGAACAATGAGATCACTTGGACTCAGGAAGGGGAACATCACACACCGGGGCCTATCATGGGGAGGGGGGAGGGGGGAGGGATTGCATTGGGAGTTATACCTGATGTAAATGACGAGTTGATGGGTGCAGCAGACCAACATGGCACAAGTATACATATGTAACAAACCTGCACGTTATGCACATGTACCCTACAACTTAAAGTATAATAATAATAAATAAATTTAAAAAATAAAAAATAAAAAAAATAAAAATGTTTCTCTGCCATATGAAAGAGTTTTGCAGACTTAATAGAAAGCACAAAAAAAATTGTTAATTATTTCTTTTTTTTTTTTTTTTTTTTTTGAGACGGAGTCTGGCTCTGTCGCCCAGGCTGGAGTGCTGTGGCCTGATCTCAGCTCACTGCAAGCTCCGCCTCCCGGGTTTACGCCATTCTCCTGCCTCAGCCTCCGGAGTAGCTGGGACTACAGGAGCCCGCCACCTCGCCCGGCTAGTTTTTTGTATTTTTTAGTAGAGACGGGGTTTCACCGTGTTAGCCAGGATGGTCTCGATCTCCCGACCTCGTGATCCGCCCGTCTCGGCCTCCCAAAGTGCTGGGATTACAAGCTTGAGCCACCGCGCCCGGCCGTTAATTATTTCTTAAAGCAATATATGCTTGCTTATTAAAGAAACTAGAAAAGTAGGAAGAAAAGATAATCCTCGGACCCATCAGTAAACTAAAATCCCTGTTAGGGAAAAATAAGACTTATGTCAAAATATTGTCAATGGTAAAAGGTATAGCAGTGTCATGCAAAGATTCCTGAACAAAACAGATACTGTAAACTAGAATTTTTTTTTTTTTTTTTTTTTTTTTTTTTTTGAGAGGGTGTCTTGCTCTGTAGCCCAGGCTGGAGTGCAGTGGCGCAATCTTGGCTCACTGCAAGCTCCGTCTCCCAGGTTCACGCCATTCTCCTGCCTCTGCCTCCCGAGTAGCTGGGACTACAGGTGCCCGCCACCACGCCCAGCTGATTTTTTGTATTTTTAGTAGAGACGGGGTTTCACCATGTTAGCTAGGATGGTCTCGATATCCTGACCTCGTGATTCGCCCGCCGCAGCCTCCCAAAGTGCTGGGAATACAGGCGTGAGCCACCGCGCCCGGCCGTAAACTAGAAATTTTAAGCAGCCTAGTTAGTACTTTATTCTCTAAGTTACAAAATCAACCGTCTGGCTCAGTTTACAGGAGTACCGAGACAGTGACATTACACTCCCTTCTGACATTACATTATATAGGTAATTTGATGTTGTTGTGGCTGATACTGTCTCATTAATCCAAGCCAATGATACATTATCTCTCATGTTGAAAGAATTGTGTGAAATGTTTCTCCTGAATCAAGCTCTCAGAGAGGACTGTGCTAGAAATACCTTCACTGGAGGTAAGGACTGGCCTGTTGAACCAGTGAGTATTCATTGACAGCCCTTCCACAGTGAGCACTACTAGGTATCAGCCTCTGTTCTAGGCACCCGGGATACAGGAATGAACAAAACACTAATTCCTGCCCTTATGGAGAAACAGTGAACCAAATCAATAAATTATATATTAGAAGGTGATGGTGCCAAGGAGAAACAGAGAGCAAGGAAGAGAGACAGACTGGAGGAGTGGGTAAGTGCGCCATTTTAAACAGGATCGGGGAAGAATACCAAGAAAGGTGATGGAGCCAGCTCTGTTTCTCACCCAGGCAAAGGGAAGAAGTACAAGGGCTCTGAGCCCAGGGCATGCCAGGAATGGCCAGGAGGCCATTGTGAACAGAGAAGGAGAGTACAGCAGAGGAAGAGAACAGGTTGTAGAGGTCTTGTGAAGACTTTTGCTTTTACTGTGACTTTGGGAATGGGGTATGTGGGGAAGAATTCTGTCCAAGGAAATTCAGGGTAGCTATCTATCTATATGTATTAGTTACTAATTGCACATTACTTTGCCTTTAGAAAACAGAAAATAGAAAATTCTATTTCCTGCAATATGCACAAAACCAGATTGGCATCAAGTTATTCCATGTGTAGGCCTGCCCCAGCAAACTGTTCCTGTGGCCACACTCTCATGCTTGCAGAATTCTTCCCAGATTCCTCCCAGAGCCTTTTTAAAGTGCCCAGAATGTTGACCTCTGCTTCCGACATAGTCTTTGAATGTTTTCTCATTCTTTGGACACTAGTTTGTACTCTGGATAATCCTCTGGGCAGAAATGGAATGACATGTCTAGGGCAGAGCCTGTAAATTGGGGATAATAACAGTTTACATTATCTAGTACTCACCACTTGCCAAGAACTGAGCCGAGCTGTTTTCCTAGATTCTTTCATTTAACCCTCATAGTAGCCCTGTGAGGTAGGCACTAATATTGCCTCCATTTTGTAAATGAGGAAACTGAGGCATAAAGTAAATTTGCCCACAACTACTTGGCTCTTAAGTAATGGAATCATCTCACAGACACTCAGGCCTTTGAATCCAGAGTCTATATTCTTAGCCACTAAAATTAAGTGAGTGTAGAAGATTCTTTTGTCTAACTTCTCACATTGTCACTTGTGCGAACCAGACAAAGTTTAAGAGGGAAGTGTAACGTAGATTTCCATCTCCCCACCCCTGATAAATGAAGTAAACCTAAGGATGCAGTTCTCATTTTATTTCTAGACACTTTAGCCAAGCAAAAGTCCTTATACTGTTATTGTTGAATGGTACCAAGGCTGAGATTCCTAAGTGTATTTTGTGCTAGAATACAACATGGAGCTACTCACATTACGAACAGTCTCAGAAGCCCTCTGTAATGACCTGAAGGATCTGAAGGACAGAAACTCACTTTGAGAACCACTGACTTCAAATTATTTTTGCATGCTTCTCTAATGTTTATAAAATGACTCTAGTGAATACTTTCTCATCTTTAGGACCTTTTAATGTATCTTATTCCTCATTAAAATAAATTTAAGCATGATTCCAGGCTAAACCAATTTCTTAAAGACAACAATGGCAACATGCAAAATATCTCCATCTAGTGTTTTTTCTTTTCTAAACAAGGACAAATTATCTTAGAATCTGACTGATTTTACTCCAGGAAAAATACCTTTGCACACAGGACCCGGCACAAAATTTGTATTCAGAAAGTGCTAGTGGTAATCACACAGTCATTATTTCTTTTTCTTTTTCTTTTCTTTTTTTTTTTTTTGAGACGGAGTTTTGCTCTTGTTGCCCAGGGTAGAGTCCAACGGCGCAACCTCAGCTCGCCACAACCTCTACCTGCCAGGTTCAGGCAATTCTCCTGCCTCAGCCTCCCGAGTAGCTGGGATTACAGGCATGTGCCACCATGCCCGGCTAATTTTGTATTTTTAGTAGAGACCAGGTTTCTCCATGTTGGTCAGGCTGGTCTCGAACTCCCGACCTCAGGTGATCCACCCACCTCAGCCTCCCAAAGTGGTGGGATTACAGGCATGAGCCACTGCACCCAGCCCACAGTCAGTATTTCTATCACTTCACGCTGAGCAGGGTATTGTGAGTCCTGCACAAATTCATCCACACTCTCCATGGGCTCCCAGACGTCTCACCAGAACAGGAGCTCTATATCCTTGAGAGAGATTTTTCTTCACCCACAACAGAATAAGATGTAGTTCATCTTCCCCCGGGAAATGGGGGATTTCTTGCTTTCCTCCACATTCCTTCCCTGACATTCAGTCTCCATGATCACAGACTCTCCCAGGCATTAGGAAGAACCTTGCATTGGTACACACACATAGCACCCAGACATTCTGGCAGCACCGCCCTTTCTCACTATGGCCCCAAGTGTTCTCAGACTACAGAAGAAACCCTATGGGTCCACGTACTCATTTTTTCTACCTCTTGATTCCCATCTATTATGTGTTTGTGTCCCTTAGATATATTGAAATCCTAAACCCTGCTACCTCAATTAGTGACCTTATTTGGAGACAAGGTAGTTGTACATGTAAGCAGTTAAGATGAGGTCATACTGGACTATCTCTTAATTCATTATGATTGGTGTCCTTATAAGAAGAGGAGAAGACACAGAGGAAAGACAGCCATGTGAAGACACAGAGACACATACAGGGGAGAGCACCATGTGACAATGGAGGCAGAAATGGGAGTTATGTATCTGCAAGCTAAAGAGTGCCAAGGATTGCTGGTAATAAGCAGAAGCTAGGGGATGGAGAGTGTGGGTTAGGGTGTTGGGCAGGCAGAGCGAGAGAATGGCCTTGCCAGCACCCTGATTTCAGACTTCTAGCCTTTGGAACTGTGACAGAAAAAAATTCTGTTTTAAGCCACCCAGCTTGTGGTACTTTGTTATGATGATCCTAGAAAACTTAATACAGCATCCAGGGCCAACCTCAGTTTTTACCTCCCTGTGAAATTGACACAGCTTTTCCTAACGAGGGGCTCTTGGTCTCTCAACTCCTTCCCCCCCATCTATACCCTATTAAAGGGAGAAATGGGATTTGCAGATCTCAGAAGAGATACAGATGGGAAGCTTATCACATGTAGGAATACAATAGAACCTCTGTGGTAGGGAGTTAAGTACAGAGAAAACGTTGTGAACACCCAGTTTCAGTGTGGCTGTGTTTCCCATCTGAGTCTACCCTGTGTAAGCAGGTGCTCCTGGGTTGCACCTTGGCAACTTCCCACCTAGGTCTTTGCCTCTACTCTTGGTACTCACAACCAACTCATCTACCTGCAAGCACCTTCATCTTTGGGTGCAAAGGTTTTATATTCACCGTCTGCCTCGCATTCTAGTGGTGATTTTTAAAAAAATAGTAAACCAAACAAATAGGGAAAAGACCATGGCTCCGCGGAAAGCTGCAGCCGTCTAGCCTCCTCTGTGGCCCACCAGAAAGCCGTTGTGCCCTTTTCATAAACTCTATCTTGAAAAGAGATTAGCTGCCCTCCTACCCTCTAAAAGGATCTGGGGGTGTGTGTGTGTGTATGTGAGAGATGTTTATTCAGAGTTGGTGGGTAGGGGGCGTGCATAAAAAGGAAAGAAAGACTTAAGTCACACAAACCAAACCCTTCTACATGTTGCATTCTCTAAAGTACCCAACATATTTCCCCCCTTTCTCCTTTCTTTTTACCTTAATCTGTCTTTAATTTTCCATGATTTTTCCAATTCCCAGTCACTGACCAAACTGTCCATTTATCATGCTCCCCCAGACAGCGGTAATAGCAGTCAGTGAGCGCTTACTACATGCCAGGCACTACAGTAAGTGCTAACATATATGAACTCAGTTCATGCTCACAACAACCTTGTGAATTGGGAATAACAATTATTATTCGTGTTTGTGGCTATTAAAATGTTAAGAAACTTCTGCAGGGTCACAGAGCTGGTAAGTGATAGGATTTGTACCTCTGCAGTCTGACTCTGCAGTCCATACTTTTTTAAAAATATTTTTTATTATGAAAAACCTTGAACATATACAAAAGTAGATAGAATTGTATGATGAATTCCCATGTAATCACATACACAATTATCAAATCATGGGGAATCTAGTTTCATCTATATCCCTACTCACTTGCTTCTGTCCATATTATTTTGAAGCAAATCCCAGATATAATTTTTTCTACAACACATGCTTTTTATGTATCCTTAAAAGATGAAGAGTCTTTAAACAAGAATATGATATCATTATCATGTCTAAAAAACTGAAGAACAATTCCTTACCATCAAATATCCTGTGTTTGAATTCCCAATGGTCTCATGTCATAATTATTTTAAAGTATTTAGTTTAAATCAGGATCCCAGTAGGACCCACACATTGCAATTGGTTGACTTTTTACTTACATCTCTTTTTAATCTATAGGTTTCCCTTCTACCTCAGTCTTTTTACTCCTTTCCAATTCAGTTGTTGGCAAAACAGAATCATTTGTCCTGAAGAGTTTCCTACAGTCCACACACTTTACCGCTATATCATTCTGCCTTTGGGGTACTATATTGTAGACTTTTCATTCCATAGATTTTAGAGAGGGGAAAACTCAATGGAGTGCTTTCTAGTCTCACTGGAGCTTTCATGAACTACATGAAATTTTAAGTACATGTGAATATGTGCATTTTAGGGAACCATAGTGCAAAACTCTTACAAGATTTTAAAAATGATCCCATGACCCTCAATCAATCAATGATCATTAGCTCTGGTCCTGGCTTTTCATTTTAGAGATGAAAAGCAGGAGACTTGGGTAAGTAAATTGTCCAAACTCACACAAATATTCTTAACAGGACAGGAATGTGGCTCTCAGGACCTAACCTGCTCCACTTTCTGTTTCATGCTGCATATGTGAAAGGGGAAAAGGAAAAGTGGTTTGAGGTGCTCAATAGAAGGTGTCAGTTTCACCACTGTTTCAAAGTTGTCATTTACCTGAATTAATGAATTCACTTCTTGTCCACATTTGGAATCTAAAACTGTAGTCAATATTACTACCACAACATTCTCACACTTCTCTTTCTCCCTATTATTGAGAGTTTTATTATGCCAGAGATGTCTCACAACCAGGATGCCAAGATCAATGATCTGTCTTGAGCTAAATGAGGACTATCTTTCCTAGATGTGAGAGGATTGAGGTGAAGTGTAAGAATACTCAGTTGGGAACCAGTCATTGATTGATAGTTCCTTGATCTCTTTTGGTCTGGAGATTTCTCATTAGTAAAATGAGCTAACTGGATTGTGTCAATTACTTTTCAAGCATTTTGGCTGTGACCACAATATACTCTCACTATGAATGTATACGTATGTATATATCTTGAAAAAACTTTCACTGAATTATTCTTACAAACAAAATGGAATGCATCCGGATAATTTCTATTCTATTCTTTTTTAAAAATAATTCTGGTTGTGGTCACAACCTATTAAGTTGATTGTAAGAACTGCTAAAGAAATCTGCAGCAGTTTGAAAAATACTTTCCCAGGTGACCTCTGAGTCATTCATTCATTAACTGTAGTAGGTCAGTCATTTTACAGCTATTTAATGGGCATCTATGTAGTGCTAAGCACTGTGATGAGAGTTAGGAAAATGGCAATGAAAAAACGAAGACCCTCTTATGACGGTTATATCCTGTGAAGTATGTTTGATCAGCTTTGACAAGGAAAGAGAATTCCAACGGAATCAGCTAAAGTTATTGAATAGGTTGGACTTAAGGGAGGAAAAAGCAGAAATACAGGTTTTTCCAAACCCCAAGCAGGAGCCCACATCAAGACTAAAATAGTCTAGACCCAAATGATGTAATTTTTGTGTCAAATGAAGATCTCCTGTGGATCCTAAATCTAATTACTGGATGTTTCTCCTTTTCCCACACTTTGCAAAGATTGAAGTGGTTGACGGGGCCCTCTTTTTAGATAAACTATTTCAGAGGCCATGGAGTGTTGGAAAAGAATGCTAAAGAGCACTCTGACTGAGGGACACCCCCTGGCCATCTTATCCCCATATTCACGTGCTCACCACACCCACACCCCCAGTACCTGCAAAACCTGCTGGTATGTAATTGGTTGTTTTCTTTTCCAGAAATTTTGCTGTACCATTTTTATCCAGCAGAGGGAAGCAGAACACCAAAATCACTGCAGAAATAGTCCAGGACACACGCACACACAGCCCTTTGGTATTTTTTGTCCTGTGAATTTAGGTACTATAAAAATAAGAATGTCACAGTTTTGAAAACAAATTCTGGGCAAAGCCAGCTATGGGCAAAATGCTGAAAGAGGAGAGGTTTATTTTAGCTGACTACTTATGGCCTATCCCATCAGGATTGCCTGGAAGACATCACCCAGCTCAAAAGGCCCTCTTTCAGGCTTGGCTCCTGGCAGTCTGACCTTTCAATTTTTTTCCATTCCCCAAGTTTTGGAACACCTGCTAAAATCATGCAATATTTCTGTGGTCTTCTGAGTCAGGCTTTATGCAATGGCCTTTCAATCACGGCATTTCCTACTTTAACTGCCAGGAATGGTCAGTTTCTTGTCCTCTTTTATATATTCCACAAACTGGGAAATGGTGGGTACAAACTGAAGTGCAACATATGGTAAGTGGTCATGTAGACTGGAGTGCAGTGGCACGATCTCTGTTCACTGCAACCTCTGCCTCCCCAGTTCAAGCGATTCTCCTGCCTCAGCCTCTTGAGTAGCTGGGACTACAGGCATGTGCCACCACACCCAGCTAATTTTTTTATTTTGAGTAGAGACAGGTTTTCGCCAGGCTGGTCTCAAAATCCTGGCCTCATGTGATCGGCCCACCTCGGCCTCCCAAAATGCTGGGGTTGCAGGCATGAGCCACTGCAGCCGACTGGGATACAAACTCTTAATCATAGCAGACCTTCTGAAGATCCAGGTACCTTTCTGAATCCCTACCTTTCCTCCCACCCCACTTCTTTACAGACTTGTCCCTGTGCCTTTTAACACTGATGCAGTCCTGTCTGACTTCCCCTCCTCAGAGATGATAGCATTTTTAGGAGGCCATAGACCAACAGAAGTTGTTTTCATGCATTTCTGGGGTCCGAAAGTAGTTAAAACAAACCCCTTAGCCATTTAACTGGTGTGCTTTTCTGGAGAGAAAGGCACGAGCAGAGAGCACTCCTCAAATAGAAACAGATGCGATAATGGACAATAGGCTTGGGCATGACTCAGCCTTTCCAGTTCCACACGCTCCTTCCCTACCCAACCCAGGAAGATAGATCCAAGTGCAACCATGCACTTAGTCAACAAGGGCTCTTCAAAGTGTGTCCTAATGCCATGAAATTTACTTTTATTAAGAGAGTGGGTAGGGAGGGATCATGGAACTTGTAACAGTTTAAGGTTATCATGAAGAGTCAGCAAGAATTACAGTAACGCGTGATTCTGGGTAATCAGCACCAATGAGGTGGAGAGAAGTGGGAGAGGTGCCTTATCTTTGAAAGTTTAAACTTGCCGTCTTTTTTTTATTTTTTTCTTTTTTTTTTTTTTTTTTTTTTTTTTTTTTTGTTGAGACGGAGTCTCGCTCTGTCACCCAGGCTGGAGTGCAGTGGCCGGATCTCAGCTCACTGCAAGCTCCACCTCCCGGGTTTACGCCATTCTCCTGCCTCAGCCTCCCGAGTAGCTGGGACTACAGGCGCCCGCCACCTCGCCCGGCTAAGTTTTCGTATTTTTTAGTAGAGACGGGGTTTCACCGTGTCAGCCAGGATGGTCTCGATCTCCTGACCTCGTGATCCGCCCGTCTCGGCCTCCCAAAGTGCTGGGATTACAGGCTTGAGCCACCGCGCCCGGCCCTTTTTTTTATTTTCTTCTTTTTTTGAGATGGAGTTTCACTCTTGTTGCCCAGGCTGGAGTGCAATAGCGCAACCTTGGCTCACTGCAACCTCTGCCTCCTGGGTTCAAGCGATTCTCATGCCTCAGCCTCCCAAGTAGCTGGGATTACAGGCGCCCACCACCACGCCCGGCTAATTTTGTATTTTTAGTAGAGGTGGGGTTTCACTATGTTGTCCAGGCTGGTCTTGAACCCCTGACCTGAAGTTATCCACCCGCCTTGGCCTCCCAAAGTGCTGGGATTACAGGCGTGAGCCACTGCACCCAGCAAACTTGCCATCCAGTGACTGGCATCCATCCTCGGTTGGTGTCTAAGGTATAATACAACAGACAGGTACTTTAAACGTTTTCAGTAACTTCCACAATGCTAACCAATGTTTTAGGGAAAGGATTACATTTCTTTTTTTAAAAATAATTTAAGCAAGTTTTGTAAAAAGCACCAAAGGCAAAAAAACTTCATTGAAGTTTTTTAAAAATGTATTCAACTGCTGCATTAAGGTACTGTACTTACAGAAAAAGAAAAAAAGGTTTAAAAAAGGACAAGAACAGGAAACAGATGCAGTAAGGGGAGAAGAGTTAGAAAAGAAACTCTGTGGGCAGGGTATGGTAAGCAGCCATCAATAACTGCCTCAGGTGCCACTTAATGCATTAATGTCCTGGGCCTCCTGAGCATCATGCAAATTAGTGAAACCCAACAGGGGGATTTGCTCTGACAAGCAGCAATAAAAGTAAAGCTGCTGTCTGTATTGGCAGTAAACTACCTGTGACACTGAGATATGCCTTCTGTGTCTGGCTTATTACTCCATCATGTTCCTACAATGGCTTGTCACAAACACCTGTTACAAAAATCAGATTCCTGGCCTCCACGTCAGACCTAATGAATCCAAATCTCTTGGCACCTGGGTTTGGATTACTTTTTAAGTTCCTCAGCAATGATGGATAGCTTTCTTTTTTCCCCCCTAAAAATGTTTCAGGAATAGGATTACGTTTGAGAAAAAATAATTTAAGCAAGTTTTGTAAAAAGCTATACCTATGATGCTGACAATATTTCACCTCACTTACCTGCTTCTTTCCCAAGACTTAGTCTTTCTCTTTGAAGGAGCTGTGTTTCTCCTAGTGGTTCTGATCTTTTCATTGAAGCTGCAGGTACAAACGATGGATTGAAGTGACCACCCTTCAATCTCCAGTTCTTCAGTCAACAAATATCAAGTACCTATCAGAGTGCACCCTGTCCTGCAGCAGATATTCAAGGCTCTCCCTACAAGAATGAAGAAGGTGTTTAACTGAAGGGATTGGTGGTAGAATAAAGAGAGCTGGGCGCGGTGGCTCACGCCTGTAATCCCAGAATTTTGGGAGGCGAGTTGGGAGGATTGCTTTAGCCCAGGAATTCGAGACCAGCTCGGGCAACATAGTGGGACATCATCTCTAAGGAAAGAAGGAGGGAAGGAGCGAACGAGGGAGGGAGGGAGGAAGGAAGGAAAGGAGGAAACAAGGAAACAGAGAAAGATTTTAAAAAAGAGTTAAAAGGGGAAAAATACAATGTGGCAGTGGGAGAATTAAGGATGAGATGATTGCATTAGTTCATTGACCATCCCTGAGCAACAGAAACACAATCATGAGTAATCCTCGGCCCCTGCCTACAAGAAGCACGAGTCTAGGTTAGTAGCACTGCCAACCGGACCAACCATTTATACTTCTGTGTGAAATGGGGCAGAGCGGGGAGAAAAGAGCGCCTGAGCTCACAGCGTTGGCGGGGCGCAGTGAGGTCCGCCGGGACTTGGTGGAAGGAGAGAAGGAACGTCCCTCTCTGCAATTCATCTAAGGGCCTGCTCGGACCCCGGATCTCACAGCGAGAACTACCGCCTCACTACACTCGCCTTTCCCCGCTCCACCCAACAGCTCTCACGTCTCATTCTCAGGGAGCGGGGCGGGTCGAAGCGGAAGGGGAGGGGCCGACACAACCACGCCCACTAACCGCGCTCCAAGGCCGCGGCCCCCTTGCCGCGAGAACGCGGAGTCTCGCGGGCAGCGCACGCGCAAACCTCCTGTGACGCCTGCGCCTCCTGGCTCCGCCCTCCGCTCGTGGGAGTTCCGGATGTTTAGCGTTACCATGGAGCCTGCAGGTGCCCGCGAACGCTGCTTGTCGCCTGGGCAACTGGAGAGGACGAAGCAGGACCTAGGTGGCGGCGGTGGTACCGGCTGCAATGGTGTCCAATCCCGTGCATGGCCTGCCCTTTCTTCCAGGCACGTCCTTTAAGGACTCTACGGTGAGAAGTTATCTGCCAGACTCCCACCTGTCCCCACCTTCCAGCAGCCCAGGAGGGTTCCCCGCTCAGTGCACCTCCATTCCCCTCCACTCAAGTCTGCTCTCCAAACACGTCTTCTGTCCTGACCTTGTTCTTTCTTGTCGGCCGAACTTCTGCCGTTCTTCCCTAGCCAGCTTCATCTTTCCTCTCCAGTCCTTTGCCCTCCGCCTCATCCGTTTCTAGTTTTTTCCCCACTCCATCTTGGCAGTGTGTTGGCGCCTTCATTCTCATCCCGTTAGCCGCGTTCTTTCTTAAGGCTCTGTTCCTCCAACCCGCTGCCTCTTTTCCCTTTAGATCACTGTTTCCCCCACCCTACTCCCAAGCTATCTGGGCCCTCTCCCTAGCTCATTCTCTCACATCATAACCTGTCTCCGTCTGCCTCCACCCTTAAAACCCTCCGCCACTATGCACCTTCATCCTCATTCCCACAGGTCCATCATTCCCGCCCCACCTGCTTCCTCTTCTGAATCCTGTACCCGATAGTCTCTCCCACTCCCAGCTCCATTTCCTGTTTTGTATGTATATCGATTCCGCTCCTCTTCTTTCCGCCAGGTCTTTTTCCTTTCTTCTTTATGTTTGCTTCCAACCCCATTCTTTTCTGTCCATCTTCTACCTTTTCCATAATTTAGTCCCATCCTCTCCCCATTCTTTTCTTTCTCCATTCGGTTTTTCCCCCAAAGCTTGCTCACCTTCCTCCCAAACCATCTTTCCCTGCTTTGTAAGAGATATTCCTTTCCAGTTCCCTCAAGAATTGATTAGTTGCTGTTTATTCTTCCCCGGCTCTATTCTTTTTATTCTAACGTTTTTGTAGAAAGATTCCTGTTTAGATTTTGTTTTGCTCATTCCCCCAACCTTGTGTTTTTATTTGCATTTTCTAGACAAAATTTTTTAAAAAGCAGCAGCAGCTTGGATTATTTTTTTATTTTTATTTTTTTAACTCTTGCCACAGTTTAGCTCTTAAAATTATTTAGTATTTGTTTTAATCCTAACAGGGCTACTGAAATATGTGCTGAAAAATCAATAATGAGATTCAGTAGACTGATCATCACAGATGACCTAACAGTAGTTTATGTTTATGTAGTTTAATACTTTAAACTCTTACCTTCCTCTCCAGCTTCACAAAGTTAAGATAAAATATTTTGTCAATTTATTTTCTTTGGAAGAATAAATTTAGAATGAAATCGAAAGTTTGGTGAGAGAATTTGTATTCTGAATCTCTTTGTAATTATCCCTGCATTAAGACAAAATATCATATATTTTTAGTTTCAGTGGATTTTTCAGTTTTATGTCATTTAGAAAATGTTGTAGGCACTTGCCTGCCCTATACAGGATGAGTTTAAGCTTTTGGTGTTGGTGAGTATAGACAGGGCTGAGTTGATACAGGGAATTACGGAGGCGTGGATGGAAGTGCAAAGCTCTAAAAACATATTGCTGTATTACAAGTAAGATGAACTGTGCATTGGACATATTTCAGATTTTAAATACACTGACCAAGTGTCAACCAATTTGCCCTATTTGAAATTTGAAAAGCATCGTCAGTATATCTTCAACAGTGAAGGACTGAATATGTATGAATGTAATTCTAAAGACATGCAGATAAGAAGTTAAAAACTTTTTAAAGGGGAATGGGAAAATGATTTTAAAAAAAAAAACAGACACACAGAAGGTGAACCATAATGGACAAGTGGGGTGGAAAGGGCCGAGGTTGCCTTTCCTGGTGTGTCTGTGAGTTATGGCTGAATGATGGTAGAGACATTTATCTAAAACAAAGAAATAAACTGAAGTTACTGATGTTGCTTCTGTCTTTGGTGGTGGAAGAAGAGCTTGAAGTTCCATAAATTACCCAATGAGGATGTCAACTCAGCGCATTTTGTTCTGTATCATGTTTACTATGTACCTGGAGCAGTCCCTGTCAACTGACTTGTGACTCTGAATACATGACCTTTAAAAACAAATGTCCGAGTTTATAACCCTTTTAGCAAAAGAAGTTTATTCTGTTGTACCTTTCATGTTAGTACAGTTCTTGAAAGATGGTAGGCTGGGCTCTAAAGCAATTAGGATGTAGAAAGTTTTTTTCATAAAAATATATTTTATGATTAATCCTAAATTGTATCTATAAAACTTTATATATTTGAATGTTATATATATAAAATTTTGAAAGCATCCTCACAACAGAAAAAGGAAAACCATTAACATAACCTCTAATTTGCCTTTCTACTCTTTTTTATGTAATCTTTTAAATAAAAATGTGTTCATTGTAAAAAATCAACACAATTTAGAAATGTATAATACAGAGGACCAAACCAGTCTCTTCATGCACATATTTCTATGCTTATAACTGTAGTATTCATATAATTTTATATGTTGCTTTTTCAGGCTTATTAAATCATAAATATTTTCACTAGGTTGCCACATGATCTTTAAAATCAATATTTTAATGACAGCACCATAATCCATTGAGTGAGTTTTCGATCATTTACTCATGTCTTCATGTGATTGTCTTTTAGATTGTCTTCAACATTTACCATTGTAATAGGCAGCTTCAGGCATATAGCTCTTTCTCATAATTCTGGATCATATTCTTAAATAAATGGTCAGGGGTAGAATTGAGTTCAAGACTTTAAATATATACCATCCAGTTGCTTTCCAAAGAGTTGTAAGAATGTATCACTGTCATTGTGACAAGGGGAACATGTAAAAATAAATTTATTGCATGTAAAAATAAAATTCACAGAACCATATCTTCTAGGTTCTACAGTTTTTATGGCCACCAGATATCAGATGAAAAACATGAGAAGACTAGTGAAAAACTTAAGAGTATAGATGAGATACTCTTTTAATTTCTCGTGCAAGATGAATTGATAGTTAAATTGGGCATTACAGAGCAGGGCTTTAAATTTTACTTTAAGCTCAGGCGGCTAGTTCGCTCCTTGTTCTTGTTCAAGTGTTATAACTTAAAATACAGAATCTTTTAAGGTAGGTAAGCTTTTTTTTTTTTTTTTTTTTTTTTTTTTGAGACAGAGTCTCACTGTGGCCCAGGCTGGAGTGCAGTGGTTCAATCATAGCTTATTGCAGCTTGGACCTCCCCGGCTCAAGTGATCCTTCCGCCTCAGCCTCCCAAGTAGCTGGGACTATAATAGGCACAAGCCACCACACCCAGCTAATTTATTTATTTTTTTTAGTTTTAGTAGAGACAGGGTCTTGTTGCCCAGGCTGGTCTTGAACTCCTGGGCTGAAGTGATTCTCCCTCTTCAGCCTCCTAGAGTGCTGGGATTATAGGCATGAGCCAGCATGCCCAGCCTTAATATTGGTAAGCTTCTTGGTGTAAGTTTCATGATGCTTATAAGCAAATATTTAAGTTATATTTTTAAAAGTTAATTTTTTTTAACCTAAAAAATATTTGTCTAATGTTATTAATGACACACTTCTTTTCTTCAGAAAACAGCCTTCCATAGAAGCCAGACGCTGGGCTACAGGAACGGCTATGCAATTGTTCGACGTCCAACAGTTGGGATAGGCGGAGACCGGCTCCAGTTCAACCAGCTGTCCCAGGCTGAGCTGGATGAGTTGGCCAGTAAGGCACCAGTCTTAACTTATGGCCAGCCTAAACAAGCCCCACCTGCGGATTTTATTCCTGCACATGTGGCTTTTGACAAAAAGGTATCATCTGGAATTTTAGGGTACCCCTTGAATTAGGGTCTGAGAGCCAACTGCTTGCAGAAAAGTTAAAACAGTAAACCACAGAATTTCCAAAGTGCTCTGAGGAGAAAATTGTTCAAATGCCTTAACCCTTAGTCATGGACAGCTGAACTCAGGCTAAAAAGAGGCTTTCTTTAGTCAGGAAGCTGATTATAGGGAGTAAAGTAATTCCCTGTAGCCTTCACCGGACTATTTTCCAAATGCAGTTAAAGAAGAGTTGGCTATAATTTTGAATTCCTGAATTTATATTCTACGTTTATCAGCCATGTGTTTTCCACTTTTTAAAGGTACTGTATTCTGTAATGGGGACATATCTAATCTCCATGAGATGCAGAATATGATAATGAAAACAATGACTCCATCTATTGTCAGTTTTTTGCAGGCAGTCTCCATAAGTTGTTTTTCAGGGAACATTTCATGTTTGATATTACATAACCAATGGGTGGTATAACATTTTTGTTTGTTTCTCATTTATCTTTATGTTTTTGCAATGTGAGTTTCCTCATTTCCATCTGTTGACATTACCACATCATTCTTGTTTTTCCTTGTCAATGAGCCTCCTCTTTTCACTAAAGTGACCTAGCCCTGACCATGTAGCAGAATCACTGGCGAGATTTTTAAGAAAATTACATGTTATTCCAACCCTCATCAATTCTAATTTCCAGATGAGCTTTATGTGTAACTGGTTCTGAGAACTACTGATCAGTTTTGATAAGCTAGCTTTCCTAATTTACTCTTAGTCTGTGTCTTTTCTTGTCTTAATTGTTATGTTATCATTCCTGTTAAATGCCTGTAACATTTTCATCCAGCTAACCAACTTTTATTGAGTACCTGTTGTAAGCTAGAGGCTGGGGAGGAGCTATGCCATTTACATGGATAACCACTTATTTTTGAACAGTTTTAATCTCTCAACTAGAATCCATATCATTTCCTCTTTCCCACTTAACTCATTTATAGGGACACATTCATATATGCATTCATAGGCCGAACCTAAACATCCATGAAACAGTATGATTTATATAATTGGATATATCTTTTCCTTTTGCTTGTTTCTTTTGTTTATTTGTGGCTCTGACAGGCACTGCAAAATCAGCAGAGAAGGGAGAGGGCTGAAAATATAAGAGAGAAGTGGGATAGGCACTAAATAATTACCAAGATATGAATCCTGGTATGTTTAATTTTTACCGAAAAGAATAGTAAATAACTGTAATAAAGTAGAAGGTGATAAAGTGATACCTGTCGTAAGAAAGTATTAGTAAAATTCAGCAGAGAAATTGTGTTTGAGTAGGAAATAGGCTTCCTATGTTTTGTTTTTCTATGTTATTTTACACTAATTGTTGTTACTTACTTTGTACTTATTTAATATTCATAATTCATTTCTTTAAGGATAGTGCACATAAAATACTATTTTTATTTTCCAATTCATTTTACTTGGATTATCACAATTTCTAGATAAATGAGCCTTAGCGTAGATAATGGGGTAGAGAGAAGCTAAATGCATGGCTTTGAAACTAAGTTTGTTTGTTTATAATAAGGGAATTATGGTTTCTCTGAATTAAATGAAGGTTCTAATTTTTTTAGGAATACCTGGAGGTCCACATAATAGCCAACATATTTGTTTATATTTTGGAAATTCTTAGGACTGTTCCTCATAAACAGAATATAACTTCATTTCTTACTTAGGTAATAAAGACCAGGACATCTATTCCAAGTGCCCTCATCTTTTCCCCTTGCTCCCATATAATTCCAGCATCACCCACTATATTCTGTTTCCCAGACTGACCTCTAGCTCTTTATTTCTGATGTTCTTCTTTCATCTTTTTCATCTTCAAGTTTCATATTATTTCTATTTCAGACGCTCTAGTGACTACTTCTCTAGCAAGAGTCATATCATCCTGTCCTCTTTCTATAATATCTTGTGACTCCTTTAAGCAAGAGAACTTTGTTTCTCACTTGACTGCCAAATCACTTACAATCTGACTTCTCCCTACCCACAGCCCCAACATACTTTTTCCTAGGCAGCCAGTGCTGTCCCTTTTACCAGATCTGGAGAGGTTTACTTTGCCAGCATTCTCTTTGGCCTGTTTGTGCCACCTGACACTGTTGACCCTCCCTCCCTTCTTGAAACTGCTCTTCTTTTGCCTCCATGACTCTCGTTTTCCTCCTCCTTTCTATGTGATTGCTTATTCTTTAGCCTCCCTTCCTTTTTTCAATTCTTAACTTACAAGTATTTTCAAGGTTCTGTCTCATTCTTTATATAATTTTCTTGAGATCTCACCCACTTTCATGTTTTCAGCCGTCACCTCGCTGTAGACAATGTCACTATTTAGTTCCAACTCTGACATCATTGAGACTCAAGACCTATATCCCCCTGGCCCATGGGATACCTTCACCTGGATTAACTGTTGGTACCTCAAGTTCTGTATGTCTCTAACTTATCTCTATCCCTCACCTTTTCCCATAGATCTGCTTTCCCTTTGTGATTCCACTAGGTAATCCAAGCTTGAAACCTGAGCCATCTTTGGCTTTTTCTGCCCTCTATTCTCCACACTTAATGAGTTGCCGAGTCAAATGTCTCTCACTTTCATTTCCTTTGCCACTATCGTAGTTCAAACAAGCCAAATGACTACCTAACTGTTGTTTTAGTCTCATTCCTAGTCCTTATGCTTATAACAGGTATGCTGCCTGGTTTATTCTCTAGAGTTCAGCTCTGATTATGTCATTTTTCTGGGAAAATGCCATCAGGCTTTCTTAACCAATACAGTAAACATTACCACTATTCACCTTGCTGTTCTCGCCCCCAACTTGAAAGTCATCTTTCATTCTTCTTTCCCCTCACAATCCACATCTAATCTACTAGCAAGCTCTATTGTTTCTGTTTCTAAAATGTGTAACTAATTCATTTACTTATTTTCATCTTCACTATTACCATAAATTTGTTTTCCACAGAGCCGCCAAGCTTATTTTTTGAAAATCCGATTATGTCAAATACTGACTGAAACACTTCCATGGCTTCCCCATCATCTATAAAGATCCAACTCTACAGGTTCCTCACAGCCCTACTGGAGCTGACCCTCCCTGCTATCTCCCCAACCTCATCTTGGGTCCTTTTTCTCACCTACCATGTTTCAATACATTGGGTTTATTTTTACTGATTTCCTTGAAATGGCAGCATTTGAAAATTCCAACTCGGGACCTTTTTGTACATGGCGTTTCTTCTATCTGAAATAGTTTCCCCACCATCCTTAAGTGGCTGACTCCATCTTTCCTTTCAGTGAGGCTTTTCCTGACCACTCTACTATGGCGGTTCCTCCTCATTTTTCTATATCACTTCCCTCTCTTTTTTTTTTCCTTCGCAGCACTGTAATTTGTGTTGCTGATTTGTTTAGTGTTTGTCTGTCCCACCTGAGTGTATACTTCATGAAGGTAAAGACTTATCTAGTTTATTATATATTTAGTGCTCAATAAATGTTAGTTCTAAAATGACATGAATAATTAACAAATAAAATTTATTTCTTGTCTGTGTCACTGCTGAAAATTGGCAAGCCGAACACGTAACATATATGCATATAATAATGTAAAATTAAAAATGTGACTTGGCTTTTTATAGTTGTGTGTGATACGAAAATATTTATGCAGCATTTCCCCCCTTCATCTTGAAGTAAATAGAAATATTTTTATGTTTATTGTGGCATTCTGAGAACTTCCTGGGAGTTAGGAGACCTGTATTATAATTCTGGGTCTCCTACCAGCTAGCATTGTGACTTTGTAGAGTCACAGTCTCTAATTTCCTCATCTGTAAACTCAGAAGGTTAGACTACATGATAACCAGGAGCCCATCCTGCTATAAAATTCCATGAAAAGTATATATTTTAAACACAGTATTTAAATATAATTTTTCTTTTCTTTCTACGTAACAATCAAGTTCTTATTCTACCTGGGAAAGGTGATGTTATCCCACTACTTAAAAAAATGTTTTTTTATTTCCACAGGTTATTGGGGAACAGGTGGTGTTTGGTTACATGAGTAAGTTCTTTAGTGGTGATTTGTGAGATTTTGGTGTACCCATCACCCAAGCAGTATAGAGTACCCCCAATTTGTAATCTTTTATCCCTCACCCCCTTCCCACCCTTTACCCGGGTCCCCAAAGTTCATTGTGTCATTCTCATGCCTTTGCATCCTCATACCTTAGCTACCACTTATGAGTGAGAACATACAATGTTTGGTTTTCTGTTCCTGAGTTACTTCACTTAGAATAATAGTCTCCATGCTCATCCAAATCACTGTGAATGCTATTAATTCATTCCTTTTTATGGCTGAATAGTATTCCATCATATATATCACAGTTTCTTTATCCACTCATTGATTGATGGGTATTTGGGTTGGTTCCACATTTTCGCAGTTGCAAATTGTGCTGCTATGAACATGCATGTGCAAGTATCTTTTTTGTATGATGACTTCTTTTCTTCTGGGTAGATACCCAGTAGTGGGATTGCTGGATCAAATGGTAGTTCTACTTTTAGTTCTTTAAGGAATCTCCACACTGTTTTCCGTAGTGGTTGTACTAGTTTATATTCCCACCAGCAGTGTAGAAGTGTTCTCAGTTCGCTGCATCCACACCAACATCTAATAATTTATTATGTTTTGATTATGGCTATTCTTGCAGGAGTAAGATGATAGCACATTGTGGTTTTGATTTGCATTTCCCTGATCATTAGTGATGCTGAATATTTTTTCATATGTTTGTTGGCCATTTGTATATCTTCTTTTGAGAATTGTCTATTCATATCCTTAGCCCACTTTTTGATGGGCTTGTTTTCCTTGCTAATTTGTTTGAGTTCATTGTAGATTCTGGATGTTAATCTTTTGTCAGCTGTATAGATTGTAAAAATTTTTTCCCACTCCGTGTATTGTCTGTTTACTCTGCTGACTGTTCCTTTTGCTGTGCAAAAAAGCTCTTTAGGTTAATTAAGTCCCACCTATTTATCTTTGTTTTTATTGCATTTGCTTTTGGGTTCTTGGTCATGAAATCCTTGCCTAAGCCAATGTCTAGAAGGGGTTTTCCAATGTTATTTTCTAGAATTTTAATAGTTTCAGGTCTTAGATTTAAGTCCTTGATCCATCTCGAGTTGATTTTTATATAAAGTGAGAGATGAGGATCCAGTTTTATTCTCCTATGTGTGCCTAGCCAATTATCCCAGCACAATTTGTTGAATAGGGTGTCCTTTCCTCACTTTATGTTTTTGTTTGCTTTGTCGAAGATCAGTTGGCTGTAAGTATTTGGCTTTATTTCTGGGCTCTCTGTTCTGTTCCATTGGTCTATGTGCCTATTTCTATACCACTACCTTGCTATTTTGGTAACTATGGCCTTATAAGTATAGTTTGAAATCAGGTAGTGTGATGCCTCCAGGTTTATTCTTTGTGCTTAGTCTTGCTTCGGCTATGCGAGCTCTTTTTTTGATTCCATATGAAGTTTAGGATTGTTTTTTCTAATTCTGCGAAGAATGATAGTGGTACTTTGACGGGAATTGCATTGAATTTGTAGATTGCTTCTGGCAGTATGGTCATTTTCACAACATTGATTCTCATCCATTGGCATGGAATGTGTTTCCATTATTTGTGTCATCTATGATTTCTTTCAGCAGTGTTTTGTAGTTTTCCTTGTAGAGGTCTTTCATCTCCTTGGCTAGGTATATTTCTAAGTTTTTGTTTGTTGGTGTGTTTTTCAGCTATTGTAAAAGGGGTTGAGTTCTTGATTTGATTCTCAGCTTGGTCGCTTTTGGTGTAAAGAAGAGCTACTGATTGTGTATATTAATTTTTATCCAGAAACTTTGCTGAATTCTTTTATCAGTTCCAGGAACTTTCTGGAAGAGTCTTTAGGATTTTCCATGTAAACAATCATATCATTAGTGAACAGTGACAGTTTGACTTCTTTACCTATTTGGATGACCTTTATTTCTTTCTGTTGTCTGATTGCTCTGCCTGGGACTTCTAGTACTGTGCTGAAGAGAGAGAGTGTGCTGTGAGTGGACAGAGTGGGCATCCTTGTCTTGTCCCAGTTCTCAGAGGGAATGCTTTCAACTTTTCCCCATTCAGCATTATGTTGGCTGTGGGTTTGTCATAGATGGCTTTTATTAGGTTGAGGTATGTCCCTTGTATCGATTTTGCTGAGAGTTTTAAACAGAAAGGGGTCCTAGATTTTGTCGAATGCTTTTTCTGCATCTATTGAGATGATCATGTGATTTTTGGTTTTAATTGTGTTTATGTAGTGTATCACATTTATTGACTTGCATATGTTAAACCATCCCTGCATCTCTGGTATGAAACCCACTTAATCATGGTGGATTATCTTTTTGATATGTTGTTGAATTCGGTTAGCTAGTATTTTGTTAAGGATTTTAGCATCTATGTTCATCAGGGATATCAGTCTACAGTTTTATTTTTTGGTTATGTCCTTTCCTGGTTTTGGTATTAGGGTGATACTACCTCCATAGAATGATTTAGGGAGAATTCCCTCTTTCTTTATCTTGTAGAATAGTGCCAATAGGATTGGTACCAGTTTTTCTTCAAATGTCTGGTAGAATTCTTCTGTGAATCTGTCTGGTCCTGGACTTTTTTTTGCTGGTAATTTTTAAATTATTTCAATCTCGCTGCTTGTTATTGGTCTGTTAAGGGTATCTAATTCTACCTGAATTAAGCTAGCAGGGTTTTCTCTTTCAGGAATTTATCTGTCTACTATAGGTTTTCTAGTTTATGTGCGTAAAGGTGTTCATAGTAGCCTTTTGTATTTCTGTGGTGTCAGTTGTAATATCTTCCATTTTGTTTCTAATTGAGCTTATTTGGATTTTCTCTTCTTTTCTTGGTTAATCTTGCTAATGGTCCATGAATTTTATTTATCTTTTCAAAGAACCAGCTTTTTGTTTCATTTATCTTTTGTATTTTGTTTGTTTGTTTGTTTCAATTTCATTTGTTTCTGCTTTGGTCTTGGTTATTTTCTTTCTTCTGCTAGGTTTTGGTTTCGTTTATTCTTGTTTTTGTAGTTCCTTGAGGGAGATGTGACCTTAGATTGTCTCTTAGTGCTCTTTCAGACTTTTTGATGTATGCGTTAAGGGTTTGAACTTTTCTCTTAGCACTGCTTTTGCTGTATCCCAGAGGTTTTGATAGATTGTATCATTATTATCATTCAGTTCGAATAATTGTTTAATTTCCATCTTGAGTTTTTTTTTACCCAAAACTCATTTAGGAGCAGGTTATTTAATTTCCATGTATTTGGATGGTTTTGAAGGTTCCTTCTGGAATTGACTTCCAATTTTATTCCACTGTGGTCTGAGAGACTGCTTGATATAATTTCAATTTTCTTAAATTTATTGAGGCTAATTTTGTGGCCTATCATATGGTGTATCTTGGAGAAAGTTCCATGCACTGTTGAATAGAATGTATATTCTGCGGTTGTTGGGTAGAATGTTCTATATTAAGTCCATTTGTTCCAGGGTATAGTTTAAATCCATTGTTTCTTTGTTGACTTTCTGTCTTGATGGCCTGTCTAGTGCTGTCAGTGCAGTCTTGAAGTCCTCCCCTCCTCATTATTGTGTTGCTGTCTATCTCATTTCTTAGGTCTATTTGTAATTGTTTTTTCAGTTGGGTGGTCCAGTGTTATGTGCATATATATTTAGGATTATGATGTTTTCCTATTGGACAGGTCTTTTATTATTTAATGTTCCTCTTTGTCTTTTTTAATTGCTGTTGCTTTAAAGTTTGTTTTGTCTGATATAAGAATAGCTATTCCTGCTCGCTTTTGGTGTCCATTTGCATGGAGTTTCTTTATCCACCCCTGTACCTTAAGTTTGTATGAGTCCTTATATATTAGGTGAGTCTCTTGAAGGCAGCAGATGGTTGGTGAATTCTTATCCATTCTGCGGTTCTGTATCTTTTAAGTGGAGCATTTAGACTATTTACATTCAACATTAGTATTGAGATGTGAGATATCATTCCATTCATCGTAGTATTTGTTGCCTGTATACCTGGATTTTTTGGTTTTTGTTTTTAATTGTATTTTTGTTTTATAGGTCCTGTGAGATTTATGCTTTACAGAGGTTCTGTTTTGATGTGTTTTGATTTGTTTCAAGATTTAGAGCTCTTTTTAGCAGTTCTTGTAGTGGTAGCTTGGTAGTGGCAAATTCTCTCAGAATTTGTTTTTCTGAAAAAGACTGTATCTTTCCTTCATTTATGAAGCTTAGTTTCACTGAATACAAAATTCTTGGCGATAATTCTTTTCTTTTTAGAGGCTGAAGATAGGGCCCCAATCCCTTCTAGCTTGTAGGGTTTTTGCTGAGAAACTGCTGTTAATCTGATAGGTTTTCCTTTATAGGTTACCTGGTGCATTTGCTTCACAGCTCTTAAGATTCTTTCCTTCATCTTAACTTTAAATAAGCTGAGGAAAGTGTGCCTAGGTGATGATCATTTTGTAGTGAATTTCCCAGGTATTCTTTGAGCTTCTTGTTTTTGGTTGTCTACGTCTCTAGCAAGGCTGGGGACATTTTCCTTGATTATTCCCCCAAATATGTTTTCCAAACTTTTAGATTTTTCTTCTTCAGGAATGCTGATTATTTTTAGGTTTGGTTATTTAACGTAATCCCAAACTTTTTAGAGGCTTTGTTCATGTTTTCTTATTCTGTTTTCTTTGTTTTTGTTGGATTGGGTTAATTAGAAAACCTTGTCTTTGAGCTCTGAAGTTCTTCCTTCTGCTTGTTTGATTCTATTACTGAGACTTTCCAGAGCAATTTGCATTTCTATAAGCACATCCATTGTTTTTTCCTGAAGTTTTGATTGTTTTTTATTTATGCCATTTTATTGAAAATTTTTCCCTTTACTTCTTGTATCATCTTTTTGATTTCCTTAAATTGGGCTTTGCCTTTCTCTGGTGCCTCCCTGATTAGCTTAATAACTAACCTTCTAAATTATTAGGTAAATTAGGGATTTCTTCTTGGTTTCAATCTATTGTTGATGAGCTAGTGTGATTTTTGGGAAGCATTAAAGAACCTTATTTTGTCATATTACCAGAGTTGGTTTTCTGGTTTCTTCTCATTTGGGTAGACTCTGTCAGAGGGAAGGTCTAGGGCTCAAGGCTGTTGTTCAGCTTCTTTTGTTCCATGGGATGTTCCCTTGATGTAGCACTCTCTCCCTTTTCCTATGGGGATGTGGCTTTCTGGGAGCTGAGCTGTAGTGATTATTATCTCTCTTCTGGATCTAGCCATCCAGCAAGTCTACCAGGCTCCAGGTTGGTACTGGGGGTTGTCTGCAGAGTCCTGTGCTGTGAGCCATCTGTGAATCTCTCAGCCATGGATACCAGCACCTGCTCCAGTGGAGGTGGCAGGGGGGTGAAGCGGACTCTGTGAGGGTCCTTAGCCTTGGTTGTTTAACGTACTATTTTTGTTTTGGTTGATCTCCTGCCAGGAGGTGGTGTTTTCAAGATAGCATTAGCTGTGGTAGTATGCGGGGAAACAGGCAGTGGGTGGGCCCCTAGAACTCCCAAGAGTGTATGCTCTTTGTCTTCAGTTACCAGGGTGGGTAGGGAAGGACCATTAAGTTGGGGCAGGGCAAGATGTGTTTGAGTTCAGACTCTCCTTGGGCAGGTCTTGCTGCGGCTGCTGTGGGGGCTAGGGGTGAGGGTCTGAGGTCAGTGGAGTTGTGTTCCTAGGAAGATTATGGCTGCCTCTACTGTGTACTTAAGGTTGTCAGGGAAGGGGGCGAAAGCCAGCAGTCACAGACCTCACCCAGCCCCCATGCAATCCAAAGGTCCAGTCTCACTCCCACTGTCCCGCCCCTCTCCAACAGCACCAAGTCTGTTTCCAGGCAGTGGGTGAGCAGGGCTGAGAACTTGCCCCAGGCTACCTGCCTCCCGGCTTTGAAAGCAAGTGGGGCTTTCCTTCTTCCCCAACCTGTGGAATCTACACACTGGATTCACACCCTCTCCCGAGTTCTGGCCAGGAGACTTCTTGATTGGTTCAAATTGTTACAGAGTTCAGCTGGAGGTTCCCTTCTTCCTGTGGCCTTTTCCCAGTGCCTCTGGCTGCCCTCCCCAAGTACCCCTATGAAGCAAGGCAGAAATGGCTTGGTAGGGGACCCCAGCAAGACCACAAGACTTTTCCCGCTGCTTCCTCTACCCCTGTATTTCACTCGGCTCTCTGAATTGACCCAGCTCCAGGTAAGGTCAGAATCTTCTCCTGTAATCTAGACCTTCAGGTTCCTCAGTGGGGGTGTGTGTTTGGGGTCAGTTGATCTCCCTTTCCCACTTCCATGGTTTGGGCACTCACAGTATTTGGGGTGTCTCCTGGGTTCTGCAGGAGCAATCTGCTTCTTTCAGAGGGTCTGTAGATTCTCTCCGCTTTCCTAATTTACTCCTGCAGTCATCCTGGAGCAAAAGTTCACAATGTGAGCCTTCACACGCTGCTCTGCCTGTCTGAGTGGGAGCTGCAATCTAGTCCTTCCTTCCATCTGCCATGATTCCAGGGAAACTTTCCAAAGAGCTTTTCTTCATTAACTCTTCTCCCCAAGTCATTCTTTGTGGGAGGAGCACAGAACTGTTAATTCTGTTCTTAATAAATAGATAAGTGCCTTTTAAAAATTAACAATCAATTAAGTAATTCTTTTCGGTTAGCATATTCTTTACCTGAGACCTTACACACACACACACACACACACACACACACACACACATATATATATATATCAAGGAGATATAGATATCAATATCAAGGAGATATAGATATAGATATCAAGGAGATATCTATATCAATATAGACATAGATATCAAGGAGATCTCTATATCAATATCTCCTTGATATCTATATCTATATCTCCTTGATATCTATATCTATATCTCCTTGATATAGATATATCTATATATCTCCTTGCCTCCCATTCTGAGGCCAACTTCCTGTGGCCATAGGCATTTTCATGCCCGCCAGTCTTAGAAAACAGATGGTTTGACAACATGGCTGTGGCCACAGACTCGATCTTTGGTTATCTTCTCTGTGATTATCTTCTCACTCCTTTGGTGAGTTGCCCAGGTTCATGGCTTGAAATGTCCTCTTTATGATGATAAGTTGTCCTCTAAACATATGTATACATAAATGCCTATTTGACATCTCCTCTTGAATGTCTAATAAATATCTCAAATTAAGCATATCTAAAACTGAACTCCCAATTTTGTCTTCTTACCCCCAAAATCTGTTCTGCAGCCATCTTCTTCATATCAATTTGATAGTAATTCTATTCTTTCAGTTGCTTGGCCAAAAATGTTTGTATTATCCTTGAATGTTCTGTAATATTTACTTCTTCCCCTAAACCCAGTCCTGCAGTATAAATTACCCCCTGCAGTATACAACTTGTGCTGTCATTTAAATTCGGTAAGTCTAAAATCAAACTCACCATCTGCCATACCCAAATTATCTTCTCCTTATGTTTACATTTCTATGGGATCACCACTATATCGCCAGCACTGGGTTTTCCTTAATACCTCATCTGCTTCCATCTTCCCACTTTCTTACTATCAATCCAGTCAGACTTCTGCTTTTCCATTGCTGCTAATTAATTACTGCAGACCTGGACTATTCAAGGGGCTTTCAATCTGATTGCCATGCCTAGTACTTCCTCCTCCATCATAGCCTGCATACTGCTGCTGGGTTTCCTTCCTCTGCTTCTGTTATTGCCACTGCTTACAACCCCCCCTTGTATCCTCTGCTGATCTAAAATCTTCCCACTCTTCAAGTCTAATACGTCTCCTGTTTCCTCCTAGTTAAGCTTTCTCTGACTACTTTAGCTCACACGGATTCCTTCTTGGAACCACTATAGCATCTGTTATCTGAGAAGTAGCAAGATATGTGGAGAGAATATTGGGTTGTGAGTTAATAGTCTGAATTTTAGTTCCAGCTCTGACCCTAACGCCTTACATGGCCTCAGGCAAGCCACCTTACTACCCTGGGTCTCAGTTTCCTCCTTATATAAAATAAGTGGGGTTCGACTAGCTGATCGGTTCAGCTTAAACATTTTATGTATTTATAAATATATGGCTCAGATACAGGCCATTTTATATATGAATTACTATGATCATGTCCCCACTTTCAGTTCTTTGCAGTTGATCTAAAATATTACTCCAACATTATCTGTCCTTTGTTTTTACCATGTTATTTTTCTCCTTCAAACATTCCACTGCACTTATCCATTTTATCTTTTTATTATGAGTTTTAAGGCCTTCATTGTATTCATATTTCTTCTATGCAATTGCCAGTTCTCTTTTGGCTTTTATCTTGTTTTTCCACAGTAGTTATTCTACTTTTTTTTTTTTTTTTTTAGTAACAGTGCCCATGTATAGAATTATTTCATCTTTCCATTTATCAAGCCATATTTGTGTTTCATTTAGGATCTTCTTGATTTGTTCCTCTTATTCTAGTAGAGGCTTGGGTAAACTATCTTGCCTGCTTAGAATCCCATTCTAATACTTTCTGTCCTTGAAAAGGCACATTAAAACCAGAGACAAAATAACAGAAATTTAAAAATCCCAAAGCATGTCAATATATGCTTTTTATAATATTGTTTTATGTTTTTATTTTTTATTTTTTTGAGATGGAGTCTCACTCTGTCACCCACACTGGAGTGCGGTGGCGCTAACTCAGCTCACTGCAACCTCCACCTCCTGGGTTCAAGTGATTCTCCTACCATAGCCTCCTGAGTAGCTGGAATTACAGGCGCCCACAACCATGCCTGGCTAATTTTTGTATTTTTAGTGCAGACGGGGTTTCATCATGTTGATCAGGCTGGTTTTGAACTCTCTAACTCAGGTGATCTGCCTGCCTCAGCCTCCCAGAGTGCTGAGATTACAGGCGTAAGCCACTGCGCATGGCATGTTTTATGTTTTTTAAATGTATAATCTATATATTGATACCATTTTGACTTCACATTGATGATGATGCTCCCCAGAGGACCAATGGTTTACTTGATGTAATATATGTGTTCCTGAGCACAATGAGAGTATTTACACACACCTTTTAGAGATTCTGTAGTGGATTGATGATCAGGGTATATACAAACCCTGCAAAGATTCTATAGTGGATTGATGATATGAAAGTCATTCATATAAAGTCTATAATAATGAGTGTAATTCATATATATTTACAAAGGACTACACTTCTAAAGAAGTGCAATTAACCCTCATTTTCAGTTTGAAACCAAAAATCACAATCTTGTCCAAGATTTTTTACTCTTCCCAGAAGTTCTGGGAGGGACTTTTGACATGGAGGTGAAGCTAGTAAAGTCCTTTGAGATGTATTCTCACCAAGGAACGTATGCAATAAATAGTTTATACACATTGTGAGTATTTAAAGCAGATGTCAGCAAATACTGTAAAGGGGCAGATAGCATATATTTTGGCCATTGCAGTAGTTTTAGTCTGCATAGTCTGCCACAACAAAATACCACAGATTGAGTGGCTTAAATAATAGAATTTATTTTCTCACAGTTCTGGAGGTTGGAGGTCCAAGATCAAGGTGCCAGCTGGTTTGAATTCTGGTGAGGGCTGTCTTCCTGGCTTGCATACAGCGGTCTTCTTGCTATGTCTTCATGTGGCCTTACCTTGGTGTGTACATGTGGGAGTTAGGGGAGGGAAGTAACTCTCTTTCTTTTCTCCTTCTCTTCTAAGGCCACCAGTTCTATGGGATTAAAGGTGGCATACCCCTATCCTTAAGATCTCGTTTAACCTTAATTACCTCCTAAGGATCCTGTCTCCAAATATAGTCACATTGAGGGTTAGGGGTTCAACATATGAATTTTGGGGATGAGGGAGACACAATTTAGTCTGTGTATCTCTGTCACAACTGTTCAACTCTTCCCTTGTAATGGGAGAGCAGCTGTTAACAAAAAGGCATAAATTATTTACATAGTTATTTGTGTATTGAAAATTTAAATTTGTATAATTTCCATGTGTTATGAAATTTTTTAAAAATGTTTTAAACCATTTAAATATGTAAAACCCATTCTTAGCTTGCAGGTCATAAAAAAACAGGTGGCAGGTTAGATTTGTCCCACGGACTATAGTTTGCAGTGTCTGTGGTTTTAGAGTATCAAGATTTACAGGATAGGAGTGATGAGTGTTAAAATCTCCTTGTGTGGTTCTGTTTTGAGGAGGGTACTTGATATTTTTCAGATGACTATGACAAGCTAATAGTACACCGTTTCTCCTTTCCTTGCATGTTACAGGTACTGAAATTCGATGCCTATTTCCAAGAAGATGTTCCTATGTCAACTGAGGAACAGTATAGGATCCGTCAAGTGAACATTTACTATTATCTAGAAGATGACAGCATGTCTGTCATAGAGCCTGTTGTAGAAAATTCTGGAATCCCTCAAGGCAAGTTAATAAAACGGCAGCGGCTAGCCAAGAATGACCGGGGTGACCATTACCATTGGAAAGACCTAAATCGAGGAATAAACATCACAATTTATGGCAAAACTTTCCGCGTTGTTGACTGTGACCAATTCACACAGGTATAGCATATATTTTTGACAGTTGTGGGGTCTGAGGCATCATTCTAATTTATAGAAGGATACATTTCATTTATTAGGGTAAGGGGAGGACATTGGTAATCTGTTCTGCATGAATTATTATGGTTGGCTAGGTATTTGCATGTGTGTATGTGCTAGTATGTGCCAACACTAGTAGTAACATAATTTTTTCAGAATGATATTGATACTTATTCACTCAAAATCAAACTCTCATCATAGATGAATCGTTTGGTAAGAAACCAGGTTAAAATGGCAGTTCAAATAGAGAGTAGGGGAATAGCACCCCTGCTGGGATGGAAGTATGGAAGAGGGATTAAACGTTTTATCTTAAGTGTGAGCTTACGAAAATAGCACTACTTCTATTAGCAGATATGAGCCTAAAACTTTTTGTGTAGCTCATATATTTTTGGTAAATGATACTTGCTATATTCCAGGAAAGCTTACCATCTAAAGAATTTCTGAAATAAAGCCATTTTTAAATGAAAAAAACTCTTCTATATGTAAAAAGTCCTCTACTTTCTTTATTTCATAAGTTTGGATTTTTTAATACAAAGGAAACCCTTCTTAAAGTTACATGCATAGAGGCTATAGATGGCCTTTCTTTACTACAAAGTGTAGGAATTAGGAAGTCAATTCCAGTTTGTCTTAGTTAAAAAAATATTTCTAGCAGCAAAGATATAGTTTCTGAAGTATTTTATGTCCTTATTCCAGGATACCTAGTGCCATATTTGACTAATTTTTACATGCAGTGAGCTTCTATGAATCCATTATTGTTCTCATTTAGTTTATTTAACAAATATTTATTTGCATGCCTGCTTTGTTCCAGGCAGTGTTCTAAGTGCCAAATGTAAGGACTTGCCTCTATAGAGGTTCCAATCTTGTTGGAGGAGATAAACAATAGCAAATAAATAGATTGATTATATGTTAGATGATGATAAGAGCAATGGAGAAAAGTAAAGCTGAGTAAAGGGAATGGAAGTTGAGGGGCTCTTTATAAAGGCGGATCAGAGAATGCCTCAGTGATAAGATGACACATGAATAGAGGCCTGAAGGAAGTAAAGAAAGGAGCCATGGCATCAGTGCCATTCCAAAACATTAGAGAAAAATAGCTTCAAAAGTAGAGGTGCTAGACCATCTTTGAGATATTCTCCCATTCCAACATATTTTTATCTCTTTGTTTTTTAGGTGTCTGAGGTCTTATATATCATAGGCAGTTTCACAATTGTACCAACAGTGAGAAATTATAAAATGTTATCTAAACATAAAGGTATTAACAATTATTTTTACTGTTGTGTTTTCGTAACAATTATTTTTACAGTTGTGTTTTTATGGGCAATTTGAACATTTGCAAATTAATCACTGAACAGTTGATCTATTCTATTTATAGTCAGTTCTCATTATTCACAGTAATTATGACTATAAAGTCACCACAAACACTGAATTAGTGAATATTGAACCACTGGTCTTAGAGGAAATACAGGGTTGGGTTCCCACCAATCTCTGGCCACATTTTTGTCAACTGATCAATACGTAAGTTTGATTTATATGTGTTTCTGTTTAAAGACACCTTATTTAATATATACAGTTGATTCATTAACATTAAACTCACACCCAACAGCACTATAACTCATGTCTGAACAAAGCTTATCTAAGACATGCATTTTCTCTGAGGTGTGTTACAGCCTTCTTGTGCTTAGGAACACTAAATAGCACTTCAGTGCTAGGCATTGGGACCCTTTAAACGCAAAATCACCAACAAAAAACAAAAATGCAAAAAGTATGGCACCTTCATGTATATATATGTGTATGTGTATATGTATATGTATATGTATATGTATGCATATGTGGATCACATTTTCTTTTTCCAGTTTACCACTGATGGGCATTCAGGTTGATTCCATGTCTTCGCTATTGTGAATAGTGCTGCAATGAACATACTTGTGGATATGTCTTATGGCAAATGATTTATGTTCCTTTGGGATTCCTAGGTCAAATGGTAGTTCTGTTTTCAGGTCTTTTAGGAATCACCACACTGCTTTCTACAATGATTGAACTAATTTATACTCTCATCAACAGTGTATAAACATTTCTTTTTCTCCACGACCTTGACAGCACCTGTTATTTTTTGACTTTTTAATAATGACCATTCTGACTGGTGTGAGATGGTATTTCATTGTGGTTTTGATTTGCATTTCTCTAATGATCAGTGATGTTGAGCTTTTTTTAAATATGTTTATTGGCCATGTGTATGTCTTCTTTTGAGAAGTGTCTGTTTATGTCCTTTGCCCACTTTTTAATGGGGTTCTTTGCTTTTTTGCTTGTAAATTAAAGTTTCTTATAGATGGTGCATATTGGACCTTTGTCAGATGCATAGTTTGCAGATATTTATTTCCCATTCTTTAGATTGTTCTTTTACTCTGTTGATGCTTTCTGTTGCTCTGCAGAAACTCTTATGTTTAATTAGATGCCATTTGTCAATTTTTGCTTTTGTTGTGGTTGCTTTTAGTTATGAAATCTTTGCCCATTCCTATATTTAGAATGGTGTTGCCTTAGTTGTCTTCCAGGATGTTTATAGTCTTAGGTTTTACATTTAAGTCTTTAATCTATCTTGAGTTGATTTTTGTATCTGGCGTAAGAAAGGAATCCGGTTTCAATCTTCTGCATATGGCTAGCAGGTTATCCCAGCACCTTTCCCCATTGCTTGTTTTTGTCAACTTTGTTGAAGATCAGATAATTATAGGTGTGCAGCCTTATTTCTGAGCTCCCTGTTCTGTGCTATTGGTCTGTGTGTCTGTTTTTGTACCAGTACCATACTGTTTTGGTTACTGTAGCCCGGTAGTGTAGTTTGAAGGCAGGTAACGTGATGCCTCCAGATTTGTTCTTTTGCTTAGAATTGCTTTGACTATTCAGGCTGTTTTTGGATACCACTGCATTTTGAAGTATTTTTTTTCCAGTTCTGTGAAGAGTGTCATTGGCAATTTGAAAGGAATAGCATTGAATCTGTACATTGCTTTGGGCAGTATGGTGACTTTAAAGATATTGATTCTTTGTATCCATGAGCATGTAATGTGTTTTCATTTGCTCATGTCATCTGATTTCCTTAAGCAGTGTTTTGTAATTCTCATTGCAGAGATCTTTCACCTCCATGGTTAGCTGTATTCCTAGGTATTTTATTCTTTTTGTGACAGTTGTAAATGGGATTGTGTTCCTGATTTTGCTCTCAGCTTGGCTGTTGTTGGTGTATAGGAATGCTAGTGATTTTTGTATGTTGATTTTGTATCCTAAAATTTTGCTGAAATTGTTTATTACCTTAAGGAGTTTTTGGGATGAGGCTATGGAGTTTTCTAGATATAGAATCATGTTGTCTCCAAACAGGGATAGTTTGACTTTCTCTCTTCCTACTTGGATGTCCTTCATTTCTTTCTCTTGCCTGATTGTTCTGGCCAAGACTTCCAATACTGTGTTGGATAGAAGTTGTGAGAGAGGGCATCCTTTTCTTGCGTCAGTTTTCAAGAGGAATGCTTCCAGCTTTTCCCTGTTCAATATAATGTTGGCTGTGGGTTTTTCACAGATGGCTCTTTTTATTTTGAGGTGTGTTCCTTTAATACCTATGTATGTATGTATGTATGTATTTATTATACTTTAAGTTCTAGGGTACATGTGTACAACGTGCAGGTTTGTCACATATGTATACATGTGCCATGTTGGTGTGCTGCACCCGTTAACTTGTCATTTACATTAGGAATATCTCCTAATGCTCTCCCTCCCCTCTCCCCTTACCCCACAACAGGCACTGGTGTGTGATGTTCCCAACCCTGTGTTCAAGTGTTCTCATTGTTCAATTCCCACCTGTGAGTGAGAACATGCAGTGTTTGGTTTTCTGTCCTTGCGATAGTTTGAGAATGATGGTTTCCAGCTTCATCCATGTCCCTTCAAAGGACATGAACTCATCCTTTTTTATGGCTGCATAGTATTCCATGGTGTATATGTGCCACATTTTCTTAATCCAGTCTGTCACTGATGGACATTTGGGTTGATTCCAAGTCTTTGCTATTGTGAATAGTGCCACAAGAAGCATACGTGTGCATGTGACTTTATAGCAGCATGATTTATAATCTTTTGGGTATATGCCCAGTAATGGGATGGGTGGGTCAAATGGTACTTCTAGTTCTAGATCCTTGAGGAATCACCACACTCTTCCACAATGGTTGAATTAGTTTAGAGTCTCACCAACAGTGTAAAAGCGTTCCTCTTTCTCCACGTCCTCTCCAGCACCTGTTGTTACCTGACTTTTTAATGATCACCATTCTAACGGGTGTGAGATGGTATCTCATTATGGTTTTGATTTGCATTTTGCATTTCTCTGATGACCAGTGATGATGAGCATTTTTTCTTTTTTTTTTTTTTTTATTATACTTTAAGTTCTAGGGTACATGTGCATAACGTGCAGGTTTGTTACATATGTATACTTGTGCCATGTTGGTGTGCTGCACCCATCAACTCGTCAGCACCCATCAACTCGTCATTTACATCAGGTATAACTCCCAATGCCATCCCTCCCGCCTCCCCCCTACCCATAATAGGTCCCGGTGTGTGATGTTCCCCTTCCAGAGTCCAAGTGATCTCATTGTTCAATTCCCACCTATGAGTGAGAACACGCAGTGTTTGGTTTTCTGTTCTTGTGATAGTTTGCTGAGAATGATGGTTTCCAGCTGCCTCCATGTCCCTACAAAGGACACAAACTCATCCTTTTTTATGACTGCATAGTATTCCATGGTGTGTATGTGCCACATTTTCTTAATCCAGTCTGTCACTGATGGACATTTGGGTTGATTCCAAGTCTTTGCTATTGTGAATAGTGCCGCAATAAACACACGTGTGCATGTGCCTTTATAGCAGCATGATTTATAATCCTTTGGGTATATACCCACTAATGGGATGGCTGGGTCATATGGTATTTTTAGTTCTAGATCTCTGAGGAATCGCCATACTGTTTTCCACAGTGGTTGAACCAGTTTACAATCCCACCAACAGTGTAAAAGTGTTCCTATTTCTCCACATCCTCTCCAGCACCTGTTGTTTCCTGACTTTTTAATGATTGCCATTCTAACTGGTGTGAGATGGTGTCTCATTGTGGTTTTGATTTGCATTTCTCTGATGGCCAGTGATGACGAGAATTTTTTCATGTGCCTGTTGGCTGTATGAATGTCTTCTTTTGAGAAATGTCTTTTCATATCCTTTGCCCACTTTTTGATGGGGTTGTTTGTTTTTTTCTTGTAAATTTGTTTGAGTTCTTTGTAGGTTCTGGATATTAGCCCTTTGTCAGATGAGTAGATTGCAAAATTTTTCTCCCATTCTGTAGGTTGCCTGCACTCTCATGGTAGTTTCTTTTGCTGTGCAGAAGCTCTTTAGTTTCATTAGATCCCATTTGTCAATTTTGGCTTTTGTTGCCGTTGCTTTTGGTGTTTTAGACATGAAGTCCTTGCCCATGCCTATGTCCTGAATGGTATTGCCTAGGTTTTCTTCTAGGGTTTTTATGGTATTAGGTCTAACATTTAAGTCTCTAATCCATCTTGAATTAATTTTCATATAAGGAGTAAGGAAAGGATCCAGTTTCAGCTTTCTACTTATGGCTAGCCACTTTTCCCAGCACCATTTATTAAATAGGGAATCCTTTCCCCATTTCTTGTTTTTCCTCAGGTTTGTCAAAGATCAGATGGCTGTAGATGTGTGGTATTATTTCTGAGGGCTCTGTTCTGTTCCATTGGTCTATATGTCTGTTTTGGTGCCAGTACCATGCTGTTTTGGTTACTGTAGCCTTGTAGTACAGTTTGAAGTCAGGTAGCGTGATGCCTCCAGCTTTGTTCTTTTGACTTAGGATTGTCTTGGCAATGCGGGGTCTTTTTTGGTTCCATATGAACTTTAAAGCATTTTTTTCCAATTCTGTGAAGAAAGTCATTGGTAGCTTAATGGGGGTGGCATTGAATCTATAGATTACCTTGGGCAGTATGGCCATTTTCACGATATTGATTCTTCCTATCCATGAGCATGGTATGTTCTTCCATTTGTTTGTGTCCTCTTTTATTTCACTGAGCAGTGGTTTGTAGCTCTCCTTGAAGAGGTCCTTTACATCCCTTGTAAGTTGGATTCCTAGGTATTTGATTCTCTTTGAAGCAATTGTGAATGGAAGTTCATTCATGATTTGGCTCTCTGTTTGTTTGTTACTGGTGTATAAGAATGCTTGTGATTTTTGTACATTGATTTTGTATCCTGAGACTTTGCTGAAGTTGCTTATCAGCTTAAGGAGATTTTGGGCTGAGATGATGGGGTTTTCTAAATATACTATCATGTCGTCTGCAAAGAGGGACAATTTGACTTCTTCTTTTCCTAACTGAATACCCTTGTTTTCTTTCTCTTGCCTGATTGCCCTAGCCAGAACTTCCAACACTATGTGGAATAGGAGTGATGAGAGAGGGCATCCCTGTCTTGTGCCAGTTTTCAAAGGGAATGCTTCCAGTTTTTGCCCATTCAGTATGATATTGGCTATGGGTTTGTCATAAATAGCTCTTATTATTTTGAGATACGTTCCATCAATACCGAATTTATTGAGAGTTTTTAGCATGAAGGACTGCTGAATTTTGTCAAAAGCCTTTTCTGCATCTATTGAGATAATCATGTGGTTTTTGTCTTTGGTTCTGTTTATATTCTGGATTACGTTTATTGATTTGCTGCGTATGTTGAACCAGCCTTGCATCCCAGGTATGAAGCCCACTTGATCATGGTGGATAAGCTTTTTGATGTGCTGCTGGATTTGGTTTGCCAGTATTTTATTGAGGATTTTTGCATCGATGTTCATCAGGGATATTGGTCTAAAATTCTCTTTTTTTGTTGTGTCTCTGCCAGGCTTTGGTAGCAGGATGATGTTGGCCTCATAAAATGAGTTAGGGAGGATTCCTTCTTTTTCTGTTGATTGGAATAGTTTTCATGTGTCTGTTGGCTGCACAAATGTCTTCTTTTGAGAAGTGTTTGTTCCTATCCTTTGCCCACTTTTTGATGTGGTTGTTTGATTTTTTTCCTTGTAAATTTGTTTAAGTTCTTTGTAGATTCTGGATATTTGCCCTTTGTCAGATGGGTAGATTGTAAAAATTTTCTCCCATTCTGTAAGTTACCTGTTCACTCTGATGGTAGTTTCTTTTGCTGTGCAGAAGTGCTTTAGTTTAAAATTAGATCCCATTTGTCAATTTTGGCTTTTATTGCCATTGCTTTTGGTGTTTTAGTCATGAAGTTCTTACCCATGTCTATGTCCTGAATGGTATTGCCTAGATTTTCTTCTAGGGTTTTAAAGATTTTAGGTCTAACATTTAAGTCTTTAATCCATCTTGAACTAATTTTTGTATAAGGTGTAAAGAAGGGATCCAGTTTCAGCTTTCTACATATGGCTAGCCAGTTTTCCCAGCACCATTTATTAAATAGGGAATCCTTTCCCCATTTCTTGTTTTTGTCAGGTTTGTCAAAGATCAGATGGTTGCAGATGTGTGGTGTTATTTCCGAGGGCTCTGTTCTGTTCCATTGGTCTATATGTCTGTTTTGGTACCAGTACCATGCTGTTTTGGTTACTGTAGCCTTGTAGTATAGTTTGAAGTCAGGTAGCATGATGCCTCCAGCTTTGTTCTTTTGGCTTAGGATTGTCTTGGCAATGCGGGCTTTTTTTTGGTTCCATATGAACTTTAAAGTAGTTTTTTCCAATTCTGTGAAGAAAGTCATTGGTAGCTTGATGGGGATGGCATTGAATCCACTTGGTGCAGAGCTGAGTTCAATTCCTGGATATCCTTGTTAACTTTCTGTCTCGTTGATCTGTCTAATGTTGACAGTGGGGTGTTAAAGTTTCCCATTATTATTGTGTGGGAGTCTAAGTTTCTTTGTAGGTCTCTAAAGACTTACTTTATGAATTTGGGTGCTCCTGTATTGGGTGCATATATATTTAGGATAGTTAGCTCTTTTTGTTGAATTGATCCCTTTACCATTATATAATGGCCTTCTTTGTCTCTTTTGATGTTTGTTGGTTTAAAGTCTGTTTTATCAGAGACTAGGATTGCAACCCCTGCTTTTTTTTTGTTTTCCATTTGCTTGGTAGATCTTCCTCCATCCCTTTATTTTGAGCCTGTGTGTGTCTCTGCGCATGAGATGAGTCTCCTGGATACAACACACTGATGGGTCTTGAGTCTTTATCCAATTTGCCAGTCTGTGTCTTTTAATTGGAGCATTTAGCCCATTTACATTTAAGGTTAATATTGTTATGTGTGAATTTGATCTTATCATTATGATGTTAGCTGGTTATTTTAGTTGCTGGTTGATGCAGTTTCTTCCTAGCATTGAGGGTTTTTGCAATTTGGCATGTTTTTGCAGTAGCTGGTACTGGTTTTTCCTTTCCACGTTTAGTGCTTCCTTCAGGAGCTCTTGTAGGGCAGGCCTGGTGGTGACAAAATCTCTCAGTATTTGTTTGCATGTCAAGGATTTTATTTCTCCCTCACTTATGAAGCTTAGTTTGGCTGGATATGAAATTCTGGGTTGAAAATTATTTTCTTTAAGAATCTTGAATATTGGCCCCCACTCTTTTCTGGCATGTAGAGTTTCTGCTGAGAGATCCGCTGTTGGTCTGATGGGCTTGCCTTTGTGGGTAACCCAACCTTTCTCTGTGGCTGCCCTTAACATTTTTTCCTTTATTTCAACTTTGGTGAATCTGACAATTATGTGTCTTGGAGTTGCTCTCTTCAAGGAGTATCTTTGTGGCGTTCTTTGTGTTTCCTGAATTTGAATGTTGGCCTTCCTCACTAGGTTGGGGAAGTTCTCCTGGATAATATCCTGAGGAGTGTTTTCCAACTTGGTTCCATTCTCCCTGTCACTTTCAGGTACACCAATCAGACGTAGATTTGGTCTTTTCACCTAATTCCATATTTCTTGGAGGGTTTGTTTCTTTTTACTCTTTTTTTCTCTAAACTTCTCTTCTCGCTTCATTTCATTCATTTGATCTTCAGTCACTGGTACCCTTTCTTCCACTTGCTCAAATCGGCTACTGAAGCTTGTGTATACATCACATAGTTCTCGTGCCATGGTTTTCAGCTCTATCAGGTCATTTAAGGACTTCTCTGCACTGTTTATTCTAGTTAGCCATTCATCTAATCTTTTTTCAAGGTTTTTAGCTTCTTTGCGATGGGTTCGAACATCCTTCTATAGCTCAGAGAAGTTTGTTATTACTGATGGTCTGAAGCCTTCTTCTCTCAACTTGTCAAAATCATTCTCTGTCCAGTTTTGTTCTGTTGCTGGCGAGGAGCTGCGTTCCTTTGGAGCAAAAGAGGCGCTCTGATTTTTAGAATTTTCAGCTTTTCTGCTCTGGTTTCTCCCCATCTTTGTGGTTTTATCTACCTTTGGTCTTTGATGATGGTGACGTACAGATGGGGTTTTGGTGTAGATGTCCTTTCTGTTTGTTAGTTTTCCTTCTAACAGTCAGGACCCTCAGCTGCAGGTCTGTTGGAGTTTGCTGGAGGTCCACTCCAGACCCTGTTTGCCTGCGTATCAGCAGCGGAGGCTGCAGAACAGCAAATATTGCAGAATGGCAGATATTGCTGCCTGATCCTTCCCCTGGAAGCTTTGTCTCAGAGGGGCACCTGGCTGTATGAGGTGTCAGTTGGCCCCTACTGGGAGGTGTCTCCCAGTTAGGCTACTCAGGGGTCAGGGACCCACTTGAGGAGGCAGTCTGTCCGTTCTCAGATCTCAAACTCCATGCTGGGAGAACCACTACTCTCTTCAAAGCTGTCAGACAGGGATGTTTTAAGTCTGCAGAAGTTTCTGCTGTCTTTTGTTCAGCTATGCCCTGCCCCCAGAGGTGGAGTCAGAGGCAGGCAGGCCTCCTTGAGCTGCAGTAGGTTCCACCCAGTTCGAGCTTCCTGGCTGCTTTGTTTACCTACTCAAGCCTCAGCAATGGCAGACGCCCCTCCCCCAGCCTCGCTGCCACCTTGCAGTTTGATCTCAGACTGCTTTGCTAACAGTGAGAGAGGCTCCATGGACGTGGGACCCTCCGAGCCAGGCGCGGGATATAATTTCCTGGTGTACCGTTTGCTAAGGCCATTGGAAAAGCACAGTATTAGGGTGGGAGTGTCTGATTTTCCAGATACATCTGTCACAGCTTCCCTTTGCTGGGAAAGGGAATTCCCTGACCCCTTACACTTCCCAGGTGAGGCAATGCCTTGCCCTGCTCCATGGGCTGCACCGTCTGACAAGCCCCAGTGAGATGAACCCGGTACCTCAGTTGGAAATGCAGAAATCACCCGTCTTCTGCGTCACTCACACTGGGAGCTTCACACTGGAGCTGTTCCTATTCGGCCATCTTGGAACCTCTCCTACTTAGTTTATTGAGAGTTTTTCTCATTAAGGGATACTGAATTTTATCCAAAGTCTTTTCTATAGCAATTGAGATAATCATGTGGTTTTTGTCTCTAGTTTTGTTTATGTGATGAATCACATTTATTGATTTGTGTATGTTGAACCAACTTTGCATCCTGGGAATGAAGCCTACTTGATTGTGGTGGATTACCTTTTTGATGTGCTTCTGGATTCAGTTTGCAAATATTTTGTTGAGTATATTTGCATCGATTTTCATCAAATATATTGGCCTGAAGTTTTCTTTTTCTGTTGTGTTTCTGCCAGGTTTTGGTATCAGAATGATGCTGGCCTCATAGAATGAGTTAGAGAGGAATCCTTCCTCCTCAACTTTTTGGAATATTTTCTGTAAGAATAGTACCAGCTTTTGGCCAGGCGCAGTGGCTCATGCCTATGATCCCAGCACTTTGGGAGGCTGAGGTGGGTGGATCCTGAGGTTAGGAGATTGAGACCATCCTGGCTAACATGGTGAAACCCCATCTCTACTAAAATTACAAAAAATTAGCCAGGCGTGGTGGCAGGCGCCTGTAGTCCCAGCTACTCAGGGGGCTGAGACAGGAGAATGGCATGAACCTGGGAGGCGGAACTTGCAGTGAGCTGAGATAGCGCAACCGCACTCCAGTCTGGGTGACAGAGCAAGACTCCATCTCAAAAAAAAAAAAAAAAAAAAAAAAAGTACCAGCTCTTCTTTGTTTATCTGGTAGAATTCAACTGTGAATCCATCAGGCTCTGGGTCTTTTTTGATTTATAGGCTATTGATTACTGATTAAATTTCGGGCTTGTTATTGGTCTGTTCAGGGAATCAGTTTCTTCCTAGTTCAGTCTTGGGAGGGTGTATGTGTCCAGGAATTTATTCATCTCTTCTAGGTTTTCTAGTGTGTGTGCATACAGGTGTCCCTTATATTCTCTGATGGTTGCTTATGTTTCTGTGAGGTCAGTGGTAACATCCCCTTTGTTACTTCTAATTGTGTTTATTTAGATCTTCTCTCTTCTACATTGGTCTAGCTACTGGCCTATCTTTTCAATAAAAACCAACTCTTGGATTCATTGATCTTTTGAATGGTTTTTTGTGTCTTGATTTCCTTCAGTTCAGCTCTCATTTTGGTTTTTCCTTGTCTTCTGCTAGCTTTGAGGTTGATTTGCTCTTGCTTCTGTAGTTTTTTCAGTTGTGATATTAGGTTGTTAATTTGACATGTAACTTTTTGACATGGGCATGTAGTGCTATAAATTTCCATCTTAATATTGCCTTAGCTGTGTCACAGAGATTCTGGTATGTTGTATCTTTGTTCTCATTACTTTCAAAGAAGTTCTTGATTTCTGCCTTAATTTCATTATTTACCCAAAAGTCATTCAGGAGCAGATTGTTTAATGTCCATGTAATTGCATGGTTTTGAGTGTTTTTTTGTTTTTTTTTTTTTAGTTTTGACTTCTATTTTTATTATGCTGTCATCTGGGAGTGTGTTTGTTATGATTTTGATTCTTTTGCATTTCCTGAGAATTGTTTTCTGTTTGATTATATGGTCGATTTTAGAATATGTACCATGTGCTGATGAGAATAATGTATACTCTGTTGTTTTTGGGTGGAAAGTTCTGTAGAGGTTGGTCAGATTCATTTGTTCCGATGTTGAGTTAGGTCCTCAATATCTTTGTTAATTTTCTGCCTCAATGATGTGTTTGATACTGTCAGGAAAGTGTTAAAGTCTCCCACTGCTGTTGTGTTGGAGTTTAAGTCTCATTTTAGATCTCTAAGAACTTGTTTTTTGAATCTGGGTGTTCCTATGTTGGGTGCATATGTATTTAGCATAGTTAGGGTTTTTTTTGTTGTTGTTGAGTTGGATCCTTTAGCATTATACAATGCCCTTCTTTGTCTTTTTTGATCTTTGTTGGTTTAAAGTCTATTTTGTCTGAAATTAGGACCACAACCCCTGCTTTTTTCTATTTTCCATCTACTTGGTAGATTTTCCTCTATCCCTTTACTTTGAGCCTTTGGGTGTGAGATAGGTCTCTTGAAGACAGCATACCATTGGGTCTTCCTTCTTTTATCCAGCTTGTTATTCTGTGTTTTTTTTTCAGTTTTTTGTTTTGTTTAGTTTTTTTTTTTCTTTCTTTCTTTTTTTTTTTTGAGACAGAATCTCACTTTGTCACCCAGGCTGGCATGCAGTGGCGTGATCTCAGCTTACTGCAAACTCTGCCTCATGGGTTCAAGTGATTCTCCTGCTTCAGCCTCCCTAGTAGTTGGGATTACAGGTGTGTACCACCATGCCTGGCTAATTTTTGTATTTTTTAGCAGAGACGGGGTTTCACCATGTTGGCCAGGCTGGTCCTAAACTCCTGACCTCAAGTGATCCACCCACCTCTGCCTTCCAAAGTACCGGGATTACAGGCATAAGCCACCATACCTGTCCTCTGTGCCTTTTAAATGGGGCCTTTACCCCATTTATATTTAAGTTTAGTATTGATATGTGTGGATTTGATCCTGTCATTGTGTTGTTCGCTGGTTATTATGCTGGCGTGTTTATGTGGTTGCTTTATAGTGTCACTGGTCTGTGTACTTAAGTGTGTTTTGTATTGGCTGGTAATGGCCTTTTCTTTCCATATTTAGTGTTCCTTTTAAGATCTCTTGTAAGGCGGGTCTGGTGGTAATGAACTCTCTCAGCATTTGCTTATTTGAAAAGGATCTTATTTCTCTTTTGCTAAGAAACTTAGTTTGGTTAGATATGAAATTCTTGGTTGAAGATTTTTCTTCTTTAAGAATGTTGAATATAGGCCCCCAATCTCTTCTGGCTTGTAGGGTTTCAGCTGAGAAGTTTCCAGTGTTAGCCTGACGGGGTTCCCTTTGTACGTGACCTGCCCTTTCTCTGTAGCTGCTTTTAACATTCTTTCTTTCATTTTGACCTTTGAAAATCTGATGATTCTGTGGCTTGGGGATGATCTCCTTGTGTATAATCTTGCAGGGATTCTTTGTATTTCCTTAATTTGATTGTTGGCTTCTCTGGTGAGGTTGAGGAGGTTTTTGCAGACGATATCCTGAAGTATGTTTTCCAAGTTGTTTGCTTTCTCACTTCCCTTTCGGGAATATCTGGTGAAATCTGAGCACTTGGTTTGTCTTTCCTATTTTGCTAAAATGTTTTCTGGTCTAATATAACCAGTGGGTATGCTTTTGTTTTTTTCTTTTTTGGCGAGGGGAAGGGACTTAATCATATATAGTATTTGTTTTAAGTGAATTAGAAAATTGGGAATATGATTTCAGCCTAACTTGGCCATTGTGCAGCTTGCCTTCAGACCTAATAGGAATTACATATTGTTTGAAACCATGGTTAGGTTCCACATATATGGAAGTAAGCAATCCTAAGACTTACTCTGTTACAGGCACCTAACTAAATTTGATTTAAATTCATATTTGAAAACAGTTATTTTGCCATTGTGCATCCCAACTAGCTTAGCAAATACCTAGCAATATAACAATATAAAATACTTCAGGTAACTCCCGATTATTATCTGCATTATGGAGTTGGCTCAGTTGGAAACTTAATACAGCTTACATGCGCTCAAGCAGCAAACTAATGTTTAACTTGAGCAATGGCATAGAAATCATGATTACGCTTTTTCTTTCTTTTTTTGTTTTTTTTTGAGGCAGGGTCTTGCTGTCATGCAGACTGGAGTGCAATGTCATGATCATGGCTCACTGCAGCCTCGACCTCCTGAGCTCAAGTGGTACACTCACTTCAGCCTCCTGAGTAGCCTGGACTGCAGGCAAATGCCATCAAACCAGTCTAACTTTTAAATTTTTTTGTAGAAACAGGGTCTCACTATGTTGCTCAGGCTGGTTGTGAACTCCTGCGTTTCAGGAGTCCTCCTACCTCAGCCTCCCAAAGTGCTGAGATTGTAGGCCTGAGCCACAGTGCCTGGCCCATACACTTATTTTTATATCATCAGTTTATAACTTACTCTAAAAAGCTCTAAGAAAGATGATCATTGTTAACTTTCAATTATTTAGGTATTTTTAGAAAGCCAAGGAATTGAATTAAATCCACCAGAGAAGATGGCTCTTGATCCTTACACCGAACTCCGAAAACAGCCTCTTCGTAAGTATGTCACCCCATCAGACTTTGATCAACTCAAGCAATTTCTCACCTTTGACAAACAGGTAAGTGACAGAGGAACTGCAGTAGGCTTACTTATTTCCAAATGTGACCTATACTTATTGGCAAAAGGTTTGGGTAGCTGTATTGGTAACTATTTTGAAACATTACAGCTATAATTGAACTGTTGGGACACAGTACTGTCTTTCTGCTTTCATCAAGGGTTACAGGTACAGGAATGCCTGCATTTCATATGGAGATCCAAAGAAGATTGTGGAGTTGCGGAGTCCTTTTGTGAATCCCACCAAACATTTAAATCTCAAAACAATTCCTGAGCTACGTCTGCTTCCCACCTTACGTTTCCAATTGACAATTTCTTTCCCTTAAAATGAGCTAATTTCATAGACTCCTTTGGGAAACCATAAATCGATTATTGGGAAATTTCAAAAATATGTGTATATGTAGGTTCTAATGTTAAAATGTTTAATTTCACAGAAACCCCACTACAGATGCTTCGTTGTTATATGTTATATTAATATTGGAGTCCAGAATGTTCTGAGCATTTTCCAACTCCGTTCCAACCTTCCTAATCCTCTCCCTTGTGAGCTGATGTGTATAAGCAGATTTAAATCCTTTCCTTTCTGTACTAAAGGGAGAGAGAAAAGGAAGAGATCACCCTCAGTGCTTCTTTGCTGTTCCCTTTCTTTAGACATTTAACCCCTTTTAGTTCAGAAAATGTAAACTAGCACTAGCATGGTCTTTTAAGGATTTTGTTCATATTAGTCATATATCTGTTATTATTTTGTATTTAAAGATTGTGTTTATTCCCATGATTTGAAGAAGCCTAGCCAAAAAAAAAAAAAAAAAGATTGTGTTTATATTATTGCTAGAAGATATGTGTTGATGGGACCAAAAAAAGACTGGTTAATAAATAAAAATTTTTTCTATACTAATTATATATATACTATATTCACATATACCTTTATTAATATTTATAAACCACTATGTAAAGAACTTCATTGCTCTTTTAATTTAGCTTCTCTTTCACTGACTAATATTTTGGATCAAAGTGAGCTCTTCTTTTCTGGCACAAACTTATAATCCTATTATTTAATTATTTCCGGCTGCTGACATATGGTACATAATTTCAGATGTTTTAGTATCTTTGATGAATATTTCTTTTTTTTTTTTTTCAATTTACCCCATCTGAAATTACTTCATAGTCTTTCCAGCTAATCTTTTCATCATTAATACATAATTGCCAAAGTAGTCAAGTTGAACTCCTTACTTTTAAGATTCTTGAGTCACTACTTTGGATTCTTCAAAGGTCCTTCGATTTTATGCGATCTGGGATGATACAGACAGCATGTATGGTGAATGTCGGACCTACATTATTCATTACTATCTTATGGATGATACGGTGGAAATTCGAGAGGTCCACGAACGGAATGATGGAAGAGATCCTTTCCCACTCCTAATGAACCGCCAGCGTATGCCCAAAGTTTTGGTGGAAAATGCAAGTATGTTTGATTCAGTTTATTCTCTGTTACTTGGGATATTTTTAGGTTCTTAAAGGAGTTAATCAGTATCCATAATTCGTTTATACTTGGAAGCCTCTAGCTATTTTTGCTTAGATGCTCAGAAAATGGCTTCCCACAGCTTTCCTCCTTTACTTGCCCCTTGGTCCAGGCATGTCCCCAAGACAGTCTGGTACCCAGGTCAAGGAAACAAAACCAAAACAACAGTGGGGGGTTTATTTAAAGTGCAGTAGAGCAAGGTTTCTGAACTGAAACGATTTAATATTAGATTTTTAATGCATTTTTCAAACAGGCTTGTTTTCATTCAAGGATATGAATGAAAGCTTAGCCTTTCTTTATATGCTTTCCTGACTTTGCTTCTCACTTCAACTACCTCCTAAACAGGAAGTTTCTATGTGGTTTAACTTGAGATTGGAAAAGGCATGTCTGTGACTCATAGAGGTGAGGTCCATTGTGTCAAACCCAGCTCATTCTTTGCTGGTTTAAAATTACCTAGCATGGCCTGGGCACAATGGCACACTCCTGTAATCCCAGCACTTTGGGAGACTGAGGTGGGTGGATTGCTCGAGCCCAAGAGTTTGAGACCAGCCTGAGCAATGTGATGAAACCCCATCTCTACAAAAAATACAAAAATTAGCCGTGCTTGGTGCCGCACACCTGTATTCCCAGCTGCTTGGGAGGCTGAGGTGGTAGGATCATCTGAGCCTGGGAGGCTGTGGTGAGCTGTGATTGTGCTGCTGCACTGCAACCTGGGCAACAGAGTGGGACCCTATCTCAAGAAAAAGAAAAAAAGTTACCTACCATGTTTGAGAGTGGCAGTGCAACAAAATGGCAGCAGATATCTGCTGTTCACTAGTTCCTGGGATGAGTAGGCTTGCTTTAGTTATTGTTCTAGTAGTTTTTACATTTCTCTTAGAATAAAGTTATCTTGGTCACATGTAATGACTGACAACTCTCATGTTTGGGTGGCTGACAGAATTCTGTAAATGTGTTCATTGATTTTTTTTCTTTTTGCTATATTTTTTGGGAATTAGGATATAAGAAATTTCAGGTATTAGGGCTGAGCACGGTGGCTCACTCCTGTAATCCCAGCACTTTGGGAGGCCAAGGTGGGTGGATCATGAGGTCAGGAGATCGAGACCATTCTAGCTAACATGGTGAAACTCCGTCTCTACTAAAAATACAAAAAATTAGCTGGGCGTGGTGGTGGGCGCCTGTAGTCCCAGCTACTCAGGAGGCTGAGGCAGGAGAATTGTTTGAACCTGGGAAGTGGAGGTTGCAGTGAGCCAAGATAGCGCCACTGCACTCCAGCCTGGGCAACAGAGCGAGACTCCGTCCCAAAAAAAAAAAAAAACCAGAAAGAAAAAGAAATTTCAGGTATTGAGCAAGAAGTTTGTCTACATTAGAGGTTATAAATAAACGTGTAGTCTGAGGCTATATTCAACCTGTCCACATGTATTGCTTCTCTTGCACAGTGCTTTTTTTAATTAAAAAATGCATTATTATTTGTGGGTAAGGAGTTGGAGGTTCCCATCATTGAAAGAATGGATAAGCAAAATGTAGTGAAGGTACATTTTGATTAATATACAGTAGTTAGAAGCAGTAAACAAGATGTTCCCAGAAAGCAAGTGAATGGATCTTAAAACATAGTGCTGTGTAGGAAAAATACATAAAATTAGATATATAATGCTATAACACATGCAAAACACAGTACACATAGAACACATTCAGTCACATAGCTGCATTAGAATGATTGCATGTGAGGGGAGGAGAATGAGATTGGGGAAAAGGATAAAAGGGAGTGAAAATTGTCATCATTTTAGAATTAGGAAAGTTTATATTATATATATATATATATTAAATGAAAATAACTGCTAATTCAACTTGTATGCTCAAGTAGAAACAACTGGATCTGTGCCCTAGTTCAACACAGTTTGGCTTCTACCTACTGTACATATTCTTATAATCAGTTCTCTATAGAACCGTCATAGAGTTCAGTGACAATGGGACTAATATACTAATTTTGGCCTTTCAGAATGCTTAAACAAGCCTGAAATCCATGCAGTTCGGAGCTAACAAACATTAGATTTACAATAGATAAAGAAAATGAATAGGAGTATATTCAAGGTGGCATGAAAAGTCTCACTGAAACTAAATCCCTTTAAATGACAGATTCCAGGTTTGTCTCTGCCTTATCAATGTGACCTATATTGAAAACTTAATATATAATTATCCTCTTCTATAATTTCCCAATTAAAAATTTTTATCAAAGTTGCATGGAGAGGCAACCTGGTGACATATATAGGGTTCTTTTCAAAAGTAGGAAACAGGCTGGGTGCTGTGGCTCATGCCTATAATCCCATCACTTTGGGAGGCCAAGGCAGGAGGATCACCTGAGGTCAGGAGTTTGAGACCAGTGTCGCCAACATGATGAAACCCTGTCTCTACTAAAAAATACAAAAGTTACCTGGGCATGGTGGCAGGTGCCTGTAGTCCCAGATACTTGGGAGGCTGAGGCAGGAGAATTGCTTGAACCCAGGAGACAGAGGCTGCAGTGAGCGGAGACTGTGCCACTTCACTCCAGCCTGGGCAACAGAGCAAGACTCCATCTCAAAAAAAGAAAAAAAAGGTATCAGTCATGAGGTACAGAAAAGGCTATGTTTCCATCAGCTACATAATTCCTTTAACTAGAATGGTAGTGTTAAAAGAATGATGTCTAACTGACTCTCAAAGGCATTTATCCAATGGGTGATTTTTATTAAATTCAATTAAACAAGAGGTAAGTAACTTCTGTGGGAACCATTTCACGTGCTATGTATTATGGAGGACAAAATATAACTCCCATTCCTAGAATCCTATCTTTCAGTCATTTCCAGTATCATTAAGAAGACAAGGCATATAAAATACATAAAGCTGTTAAGTAATAACATGAGTATACCAGATTATCTGATTATGTAATTAGTTAAGTCATGCAGACAGAGGTCAGCAGGAGAAAGGTGTGGGCCTGAAAAACTAAAGAAGTCTTTGTCAAAGTGCTGGGATTGGACCCAGATTTAGAATGGCAGAGAACAAAGGGCACACTGGAAAGAAGAACAAGAACAAAGGTTGGGAATTAGGAACAAGTATGGCATGTTTGGGGGCGTCCAAGAGATGGTGGCTAGGCAGAGTTTGTGTTAGACAGTAATAGGAAATTGTGGGAGTAACTTTCAAAAGTCCTCTCAACCAGGGCCTCCTGTTAAGTAGCTAAGATGAATCAAAATTATATATTTATAATGGATGGAGTTAAAATATCAGAAATTCTGGAAGTTATTTCTTTGTCAAGGACAATTGCAGATTACCAATAGGTGGCAGGTAATGTCAAAATGGGACATTTTTTGGCTTACCAAAAGCTTTCTACTCAGCTCTTGAACTCAAGGAACCAGGTTCTGAAAGTCTAAATATGTCAGTTATCCTTCAGAGTGGCTTTCATAGTTTGATCTTGCCCTTGCCTGTTAGGTGACTCTTGAACACCCCTTGGACCTTTAGTGTTCCAGAAAGTTGAATGTTTTTCCTCACTTTCTGTGCGTCTTTATTGGCTCACTCAGTCATTCAAATAATATTAATCGAACATCCATATAGATGAAGGAAACACCATGCTAGGCAATGGAGATCTGAAACTACTATAAGCCCCATATCTCAAAGACTTTACAATCTGATGAGATCAACATACAGATCAATGAAATAGAACACATTGTCCAGAAATAGATGCACACATATGAGGTCATTTGATTTTTGACAAAGGTAAAACAAGTAGGTGGAGAAATGATTGTCTTTTTAACAAAATGTGCTAGAACAATTCAATAGCCATATGCAAAAGTAAATAAATGAATAAACTTCAACCCTTACCTCACCATACATAAAAGTTAACCCCAAATGGATCGTAGACCTGGGCGACAGAATGAGACCCTGTCTCAGAACGGGGGGAAAAAAAGCAAATGTAATCAAAACAAAAATTGACAATTGGGACCTAATTAAACTAAAGAGCTTCTGCATAGCAAAAGAAGCTATCAACAGAGGAAACAGACAGCCTACGGAATGGGAAAAAATACTTGAAACAGTGCATTTGACAAATGTCTAATATCCAGAATCTATAAGGAACTTAAATCAACAAGAAAAAAAAAAATAACCCCATTGAAAAGTAGGCAAAGGACATGAACAGACACTTCTCAAAAGAAAACATACAAATGGACAGCAAACATTTTTAAAATGCCCAACATCATTAATCATCATGGGATGCAATCATACCAGTCAGAATGGCTATTATTAATAAGTCAAAAAATAACAGATGTTGGCAGGGTTGCAGAGAAAAGGGAATGCTTATACACTGTTGACGGGAATGTAAACTAGTTCCGCCCCTGAGGAAAGCAGTTTGGAGATTTCTCCAAAAATAGAACTACACCAATCCCATTATTAGGTATATACCCAAAAGAAAATAAATTGTTCTATCCAAAAGATATTTGCACTATGGCCGGGCGTGGTGGCTCAAGCCTGTAATCCCAGCACGTTGAGAGGCCGAGACGGGCGGATCATGAGGTCAGGAGATCGAGACCATCCTGGCTAACATGGTGAAACCCCGTCTCTACTAAAAAAAAATACAAAAAACTAGCCGGGCGAGGTAGCGGGCACCTGTAGTCCCAGCTACTCGGGAGGCTGAGGCAGGAGAATGGCGTAAACCTGGGAGGTGGAGCTTGCAGTGAGCTGAGATCCAGCCACTGCACTCCAGCCTGGGCAACAGAGCGAGACTCCGTCTCAAAAAAAAAAAAAAAAAAAAAAAGATATTTGCACTCATGTTTATTGCAAGCACTATTCACAATAGCAAAGACATGGAATCAACGCAGGTGCCCATCACTGGTGGATTGGATAAAGAAAATGTGTTAATGGTACATATACACCATGGAATACTACATGGCCATAAAAAATAAAATCATGTTCTTTGCAGCAATGTAGATGCAGGTAGAGGCCATTATACTAAGTGAATTAACACAGAAACAGAACATTGGGTACACATGGACACAAAGATAGGAGTAATAGACACGGGAGACTCCAAAAGGAAGAAGTAAGGGAGAGGGGCAAGGGTTGAAGAACTACCTATCAGGTACTCTGTTCACTATTTGGGTGACAAGATCAATAGAAGCTCAAACTTCAGCATCATACAATATACCTGTGTAACCAACCTGCACATGTACCCCCTGAGTCTAAAATTTAAAAATAAATAAATAAATAACAAAAGTTTTGCTTTCCAAAAGACACTGTTAGGAAAGTGAAAGGAGAAGCTAAAGATTGGGAAAAATATTTGTAAAACATATTTTACAAGGTACTTGTCATAGGATATATAAAGTGGCTCTTAAAACTTAGTAAAACAACCCAAATAAAAAAATAGGTAAAGGATTAGAATAGATACCTCACCAAAAGCATGCAGGTATGACAAGTTAGCACACAAAAAGACATTTAGCATAGTTACTTATTAGAGAAATGAAAATTAAAACCATGTAAGATACTACTGTATACCTACTAGAATGTCCAAAATTAAAAAGACTGACCATACCAAGTATTGACTACGATGTAAAGCAGCTGAAAATTTCATACACTGCTAGTGGAAGATAAACTGAAATAACCACTTTGAAAAATAGTTTGTTTTTTCAAATTGCACATATATCTACCACACAAACCAGCCATTCTTTTCTTGGGTATTTGCCAAGAGAAAGGAAAACATACGTCCACACAGAAACTTATGTGAATGTTTATGACAGCTTTTTTTGTAATAGCCAAAAGTTGGAAAGAATGCAAATGTCTATCAACAGTTAGTGAATAAACAATTATTGTATATCAGTACTTTGAAATACTACTGAAAACAATTATTGATGTATGAAACAACATGAATGAATCTCAAAGTAACTATGCGAAGAGAAAGAATTCAGACAAAAATACATGCCTTATAATTCCATTGTTGTAAAAGTATTGAAAACACAATATAAATAAGCAAAATAGATCAATGATTGCATGAGGATGGTGAGGAGAGTTAGATTATAAAAGGGCATGAGGAGATTTTTGGATGTGATAGGTATGTTTATTATTTTGATTGTAATGATGGTTTCATGGGTAAATACATATGTCAAGCAACATCAAAAATGTATACTCTAAAAATGTGCAGCTTATTGTAGTCAATTACACCTCAGTAAAGTAGTAAAAATATAAATTCATATCTAGATATGTCATAGTCAAATGTAAGAACACTAGATTCAAAAAGATCATGAAAGCAGCTCCAAAGAAAAAGGGAACCCATACAGGATGGCAGTTAGAATGACAACTGACTTCCATAGCAACAGTGATTACCAAAAGACAGTGAAATAATATCTTCAGAATGCTGAGAAAAAATGGAATTTAATGCCTAGAGAAACTGTCTTTCAGGAAGAAGGTGAAATACATTTCCAGGCAAACAGATGTTACTAACAACAGACCCTTACTGGGAAAATTCTAGAGTATACTTCAAATGGAAAGAAAATGATTGCAGAAGTAAGGTCTAAGATACAAGAAGTCATGAATAAAGAAAATAGCAAAATGTGGATAAATCTAAATAATTATTAACTATACAAATTAAAAGAACAATATTGAATTTGTGAGAGTTAAATATATCAAACTAGAACCAAAATGTATTACAGTAATAGCATAGGAAAGGGTGATAGGATTAAATATATAACAAGTTTTGAAAAATGTTGTTTTTTTAACTTTTATTTGAAGTTCAGGGGTACATGTGCAGGTTTGTTTTATAGGTGAGCTTGTGTCGTGGGGGTTTGTTGTACAGATTATTTTGTCTCCCAGGTGTTAAGCCTAGTACCCATCAATTATTTTTCCTGATCTTCTCCCTCCTCCCACCCTTCACCCTCCAATAGACCCCAGTGTATATTGTTCCCTCCCTTGTGTCCATGTGTTCTCATCATTTAGCTTTTACTTATGAGTGAGAACATGTGGTACTTGATTTTCTGTTCCTGCATTAGTTTGCTAAAGATAATGGCCTTCAGCTGCATCCATGTTCCTGCACAGGACATGATCTCATTCTTTTTTATGGCTGCATAGCATTCCATGGTGTATATATACCACATTGTCTTTATCCAATCTGTCACTGATGGGCATTTAGGTTGATTCTATGTCTTTGCTATGTGAATAGTGCTGCAGTGAACATACACTTGCATTTCTTTATGATAGAATGATTTATCTTCCTTTGGGGATATACCCAGTAATGCGATTGCTGGGTCGAATGGGTAGTTCTGTTTTTAGGTCTTTGAGGAATCACCACACTGCTTTCCATGGTGGTTGAACTCATTTACACTCCCACCAACAATATATAAAAGCGTTTTTAAAAACATACTTAAGGTATAGGCACGTATCTTTAAAAAGATAGACAAATAAGTATCAAAAGAAACTGATGAAGTATAAAAACTGATGAAGCTATATTAGTATAATACAAATAGACATTTGGGCAAAAAGCTTTGATTGACATGAAGAGGATCATTACCTATTGCAAGAATATTTTATTTACTAGGAAAATATAATGATTCTAAACTTAAATGCAGTTAATAACATGGATTCAAAATATAGGAAAAATTCATAGCACCATTATTCAATGAGACTGGAAAAATACACCACAATAGTTTGAGCCATTAAAACATTTCTTTCAATAGTTATTAGATCAAAAAGACAAACCAATAAACATATATAAGACTTGAATAACATAATTATTATTCATTTAATAAATATGTATATACTTACCCAACACCTAGAAGATTATCATTCTTTTCAAACACAAATATCTGTAAAAATCAGTCTTAAGAATTTTTAAGGCTAGCTATTGTATACCATACTTTCTGATTTCAACAAAACTAAGTTAGAAGTCAGTTTTGGAAATATAACGTGAAAAAAACCATGTATTTGGAAATTGAAAAGCATATTTTCAAATAACCCATGAGTTAAAAAAAATATTGTCAGAAAATACCTAGAACTGAATGGTAGCAAAGACTCTTAAAACTCTAAAAAAAGAGGTACTTGGAGGAAAATATATAGCTTTAAATGCTTACTAAGAAGGAAGAAAGATGGCAATAAGTTAGGCATATTTCTTAAAAAGTTAGAAATCTAAAGAATTTAAAAATTAAAATATTAAGAAATTAAAAGGAAGGATATCATAAAATAAGAGTCTGAAAATAATGAAATTGAAAACAAAGGTAACAGAGAAGATTTGTCAAGTCAAAGGCGTTTCCTTGAAAGGACTAATAAAATGACAAACTATAGACAAGATTTATGAAGGAATAAACAAAAGAAGACACATATACACAATATTAAAAATAAAAGAAGAGGCCAGGCACAGTGGCTCACACCTGTAATCCCAGCACTTTGGGAGGCCAAGGCAGGCGGATCACTTGAGGTCAGGAGTTGAGACCAGCCTGGCTAATATGGTGAAACTCCATTTCTACTAAAAATGCAAAAATTAGCCCAGCATGGTGGCGCGCACCTGTAGTCCTAGCTACTTGGGAGGCTGAGGCAGGAGAATCGTTTGAACCTGGAAGGCAGAGGTTACAGTGAGCCAAGATTGCGCCACTGCACTCCAGGCTGGGCAACAGAGCAAGACTCTGTCTCAAAAAAAAAAAAAAAAAAAAAAAAAGCATTCTTTAAAATGCCATAGCTATTAAACATAAAATAAAAGAATAATACAACTTTATGCCAGTAAATTTTAAAACCTAGGTAAAATGAGCAGTTTTTTGTTTGTTTTTGTTTTTGAGACAGAGGCTCGATCTGTCGGACAGGCTGGAGTGCAGTGGCGTGATCTCGGCTTACTGCAAGCTCCGCCTCCTGGGTTCATGCCATTCTCCTGCCTCAGCCTCCCGAGTAGCTGGAACTACAGGCGCCCGCCACCACACCCAGCTAATTTATTTTTTTCTTTTGTATTTTTAGTAGAGACGGTGTTTCACTGTGTTATCCAGGATGGTTTTGATCTCTTAACCTCGTGATCCGCCCACCTCAGCCTCCCAAAGTGCTGGGATTACAGGCATGAGCCACCGCGCCCAGCCAAAATGAGCAGTTTTAAAAAGTATAACTTGTTTATGAAGAAATAGAAAACCAAATATCTTCAACATTAAAGAAATAGATTTAGTTTACACATTTCCCACAAAAAAAGCCAGCAGATCCAGATAATTTTACAGAAGATTTTTGACAAATATTTAAAGAACAGATAATTCTAAGTTTAACACAAACGCTTTTAGAGAGAAGGAGAACTTCTTAATTCTTTCATTTAAAAAGGCCAGTGAAACCAAAGTCACCATGAGAAAGAAAAACTATAGTCATTCTCACTTAAGAAGATATATGCAAAAATCCTAAACAAGATATCAGTAAACCAGATCCAGCATTATATGAAAAAATAATTTGTTGAGCAAACAAAGGCAGATGACTGGACAGCACACACACATATACCAGATCTGCTGGAATATTGTATACTAAGGGAAGTTCATATAGTCAGAAGCTGTGTCACCCATTGCCCATCACTTCCTGGGGAAGCTCAAAGGGAGGTAGTAGGGTTGGGAGCAGACATAGGGAGAAGGATCCCTTGGACTGTAGAGCTTTTATTAATAAGATGCATTATTAGGGAAATAGCAGGCCCTCCTTTGCCATGATCAAGGGCTGGAGTTCAAATTTTATGCCTGTTATAGCAGAAAGTTAGCCTTATTCCTGTTTTTCAATCTTAGTAATTACCAGTTAGGAGAACATCAGCGTACTTTTCATCCCCATTGTGATCAGGGTTCTGTGCCAAAGCTTTGTGGTTACAACTATAGGACGTGGCACTCTACTAGAACTGATTGACTCTTAAGATTTCCTTGGATGCCAAGCTGCAGGTAATCAATCTTTTTTTTTTTTTTTTTTTTTTTTTGGAGACGGAGTGTCACTCTGTCGCCAGACTGGAGGACAATCTTGGCTCACTGCAACCTCCGCCTCCCGGGTTCAAGCGATTCTCCTGCCTCAGCCTCCCAAGTAGCTGGGACTACAGGTGCCCGCCACCATGCCCGGCTAATTTTTTATATCTTTGGTAGAGACGGGGTTTCACCATGTTGGCCAGGATGCTCTCAATCTCTTGACCTCGTGATCCACCCACCTTGGCCTCCCAAAGTGCTGGGATTACAGGCGTGAGCCACCGCGCTCGGCCCAGGGAATCAATATTAAACAAGTTAATTCTTAGTTCTCATGAAACAGTAAGACAAGACTGGAATTATTTCACAAATGCAAGATTGATTCTACATTTGGAAATTATTTATTCCCACATGAATGGATTATTGTCATCATCTCATTGACTGTCCCTGCCTCCTATCTCCAGGACTAGCTTACAGTGTCCTAATAGCAGTGATTACAACTGAAATGAAACCATTATTTATATAATTTTTTAGTATCTGTCTCCCTAAACAGAATATTTTCTCCATGAAGTCAGGAATTGTATCTACAGTGTTAATTATTGTAATCCCAGTATTTAGCAGTGCACCTAGTACATGATGGTCACTAGTAATTGTTGGATGAATGGATAAACGGGTGGGAAGTTGAGCTAAATGACTTCGATCTTTCCTAGACTTAAGACTTTATCCTTATAGAAGGACATTTGTTCTTTCCTCCTGTAGTGATTTCTTCTAAGCATTAATTTGCTAAAATTAGTGATTTGTAGTGATAGTTTGAGCTGAATATGGGAGAGAGACTTTACAAAAACTTTATTATGTATGTGTCCTATCAACAGATGGAAATACACAGCCATGTGTTCTAGTGGGAATGTAGGGGAGACCCTGACTCTTGACCAGAGCAAAAGACTGCACTCCCTCAGGTTCTCAAGTCTTTCTTGACCCACTCATTCCTTCTTCTTTTCTCTCTAACACCATCTTATATTAGAGAACTTCCCTCAGTGTGTGCTGGAAATCTCTGACCAAGAAGTGTTGGAATGGTATACTGCTAAAGACTTCATTGTTGGGAAGTCACTCACTGTCCTTGGAAGAACTTTCTTCATTTATGATTGTGATCCATTTACTCGACGGTATTACAAAGAGAAGTTTGGAATCACTGATTTACCACGTATTGATGTGAACAAGCAGGAACCACCTCCAGTAAAACAGGTAATCAGATAGTACTTCTTAGGGTGGTGAGAAAACTAATTTTTTGAGGTAGAAATTTAAGAAAAAGAAAAAAGACTTCTATGCAAATATTCGATAAATAATGGACAAAGTATATGTAATACAGTAGTTCACAAAAGAAGAAATACAAATGGCAAAAAAATTATGAAAAGATCCTTAATGTAACTGATAATCAATGAAATAGAATGAAAATAATGATGTTTTTGGATCTGTTCAATTTTAAAAGATTCACGATATTCAGTGTTTGCCCTATATGAAGAAATGGGAATTTTCATATACTGTTTGTGGGAAAGCCAATTAGAGTAAACTTTCTGAAGGGCAATTTGTTGTCTATTTTATTTTTATAAATAAATAACATATATATTTTCTGGCCGGGCACAGTGGCTCACGAGTGTAATCCAGCACTTTGGGAGGCCAGGGCAGGCGGATTACTTGAAGTCAGGAGTTAGAGACCAGCCTAGCTAACGTGGTGAAACCTTGTCTCTACTAAAAATACAAAAATTAGCCAGGTGTGGTGGTACGCACCTGTAATCTCAGCTACTGGGGAGGCTAAGGCATGAGGATTGCTTGAACCTGGGAGATGGAGGTTGCAGTGAGCTGAGATCATGTCATTGCACTCCAGCCTGGGCAACAGAATGAGTGAGAGTCTGTCTCAAAAAATACATAGCTATATCTGTTTCGATATATATATTATAAATCATTATGGTTTATAATATATGTGATATTGGATATATATGATGATAGGACACATACATAATATGGTTTATATTATGATATATAGATATAGATGTATCTCATATCTTTTACCTAGAAATATACTTTGGGAACTCTAAAAACATGTGGAAGAATGTGTATTGTAGCATTATTTATTAAAAAAAGTGTGAGGAGATTGACAAAATAAATGATATCCATTCATGAAATGGATGTATGAAAATACATCTATTCATACAATTAAAAGATAATTAAAATACACCCATTCATAAATTAAAAGACTACTGTGTGTGTAAAATATCACTGGGCCCCTTCTCCTCAAAAGAAAGGCATGAATAAAATGATGAAATGATTGAGTGCTTCCAGCCAGGGCCCTGCCTTCCCCTCCAACAGCTGCTCCTCTTGCTTGCACTTGGCCTCCAGTCGTACTGAGTTCTGTGGTTCTGCCAGTACAGCATCTTGTTTTACTCCCAGGAACTTTTGCTTATGCTCTTCCTCCTTGAACCACTTTTCTGTTGTTCTTACATGCAGCTCTTTTTTATCCTCCAATACCCAGTGTAGGCTTCCTCTCCAAGAAGTCTTTTCTAAAGCTCCAGGTAGGGCTAAAAGCCTTTCGTCTCTATTCCTGGGGTATTCTCTGCCTCCTTCCACTAGCACTTCTCTATTATATTAAATTATCTGCTAGTGAATCTTTTGTACTAGACTGTAACTCCCTTGAGGTCGGAGACTATGTCCTACTCATCTTTCTCTCCTAGTACCTAATACAGTGCCTAAAAAATAGGAGGTATATGTTTCTTGAACTGGACTGAAGAAAATTGGCTATGAAGGTGTTCTGCAAAAAAGAAGTGGTGTCTTAGGCAAAACTTTTAGAAACAATGTTTTATAGAAACGATTACAAAGAAGGATTTGGATTTTGGTATGCTGTGAGTTCCCAGAGGCAATACAGTTTCTGGAAGGAAGTGTGGGTGATAATACCTCTTGCTGTCAGTTTTTTCTCTGGTAGATTTCTTTATCAATGATGTGTTAATTGATTAAGAATGATGATAAACCCTCTCCTTGTGTATATGGATTGTGAAAAGAAAAATAATTATGATAAACCCTCTGCCCCCAAGTTTTTTGGCAGCAGTTGATGCAGTATACAGGGGAAAATAGCATGGGATCAGATTTTGATCAAGGGAACTATTTTACCTCTTCAGTTTAGTTGTCTAACCAGGAGGTAGAGTAGTGAGAGATTGCAACATAGTGATGCCCTTTGCTTAGTGAAAGGACTTCGACCTTTTTTTTTTTTTTTTTTTTTTTTTTTAAAGATTGGGTCTTGCTTTATCTCCCAGGCAGGAGTGAGTGGTGCAATCTTGGTTCACTGCAACCTCCACCTCCCAGGTTCAAGCTATTCTCATGCCTTAGCCTCCCCAGTAGCTGGGACTATAGGTCGTGCTACCACACCCAGCTAATTGTTGTATTTTTAGTAGAGACGGGGTTTCACCATGTTGGCCAGGCTGGTCTGGAACTCCCTACTTCAGGTGATCCACCCGCCTTGGCCTCCCAAAGTGCCAGGATTACAGGCATGCGTCACTGCACTGGCCTGATCTATTTTTGAGCCAATGAAAGCTTTTGAGTCTTAGAATACCTCTGTTCCCCACCTTTATTACTATCTTTTTTTTTCTCCTAACCTATCTTGAAGTAAAGAAAAGAGAGGGAAGCCCTGTATAAAGAGCAGAGGGAACTGAAGATCTACTGTAGATTTTAGTTGGTTATTTTGCTCTATCCCAGCCCCTATGTATAATAAAACTAATTTTATATAATAAAACATCTATACATTTGGCACATTAATTACAGTATTTGGTCAGTTTCTTTCCTGTACTTTCTCTATAATAAATAGCTCTATAGTAAACAAATTCCATGTGTCCATGAAATTTGTTGGAGATAAATAGAATGCCAATTACTAATCAGCAAACACTTTTTAGTCATTACACCTCAGTCGTTTTAACCCTAAATAACATAAATGGAAACCAGGCATAGGAATTTGTAGCAGAGTCTAGAGGGATAAAGCTAGAGCCAAGCCAGTGGAGGGATAGAAGTAGGTATGAAATGGATATATTCAATTCAAGAGGCATGGCACTTGTAAGTCAAGCTTCTCTGCTAGATCAGGAATTAGTAAACATAAATGCAATAGCCAGATGTGTTTTCTCTCAGGCTGGCTCCATCTGGAGGCATACTGGTAGGGAAAAGAAAGAAACCAGAATTAGGAAAGCTAATCTGCTGTGGAGACGGCCCCTGAAAGCAGTATCTGAAGGTTGTGGTACTCTTGGGTTCTATGTATACTACTAGCTCAGTTGAAGATGTCCAGACAGAAACTGTGGTAAGTGGATCATATGAGCGGGAGTATCTAGGAGTGATAATATCCATAGTCAGATGAGTGTTCATCTAGTTTACAACAGGACCCACCCAAGCAGTAGCTTGAAGTATGAGAAGCAAGATGCCAGGATAGCATGCATATGGACTGATATTTAGGGAAGGTCTTTATTCCAGGCAGGGAAAGTGAGGTATATTCAGGAAAAACAGGTAGTCTGTTAAAATACAATAGGAATTTGAGAAGAAGGCCCAGAGGCTTTATAGCTACCTTCTTATTGCAAAATCCTCAACCCTCAGTGACCTCCCTACTGGCACCCGCAGCCAGGATGCTCTCATTGTGTGTTGTTGGTATAAGTGCAAAGCAAGTTCAGATACCACCACTTTGCAGTTTGTGCCTAGCCTCCAGAGAAAACTCAACTGCTTAGCACGTAGGCCATCAGCTCAGGGTTCCTCTGCCCATAGTAACCTGTAAATTCACTGAGTAGTGGTTTTGCAATTGAAGCAAATTAGGTCATTTTCCATCTGCTAAATCTACTAGTCATATTCTAGCCATGACTACCACATTAACTACAGTCCCAACAAGTGATTTTGGGGTCAGTGTTCCAAGTAGTACGCCGTGGACAAATTTAATAGTCCTTTGTTGTTGAAGAAATACTCTGTTATGGATGGTACTAGGGATTATATGGACTTACTTATTAAAGTGCCTGAAAATAATATATAAAAAGATTTTGTGGAGGTATATACAAGAGAAAATGTGTGCTACAAGCTGAATTTCTTGAGAAAGCATAGCAAAGAGGAGTCAGGAATAAATAACCCTGCTGATGTTTGCCTATCATTAGATGAGGAGGAGGAAGACTTAGTCTTTGACCTAAAGTTCTTAGGGAAATAAATCTTAGTATCCTACAGTGATGCTTCAGGCTCTTCATGGAGCCTAAATGAAACATACAAGCTCAACCTATATCTTCACGCAAACTCATTAAATAACCTTTGTATCTGAAAAATAATTTCCTAAATTGAACTTTTTCATGAAGAAAGGGGGTCCTGTGTGGAAAAGGGATCTGAGTTCTCAGAAAACTATAGCTGTCATCCTGTTCTGCGAGGCAGAAATTAAGAAATAAAAAGATTAGAAATATGGATGTAAGTAGGAGAAAAAGTAGCTTGAATCAAGTTCTTACCACCGTTCCCCTATCACACATACACTCACTCACTCTCTCTCTCTCTCACCCTCTCCCCCTCCCTCCCTCCCTCACTTCCTCCCTTCCCCCCATCCCTCTCTCTCTCTCTTACTTTGGGTGAACTGAGGAAACAGTTTCCAGGTCTGCTAGGGTGAGGTCCACATCCTAGAGCAAAGAAGTCATAGACAGAACCATGCTAGGATGACTACAGGGTCATTTGCATTGGGACTGGGGTGGGACTAGGTCCTGCTTTTGTAGTAAGGGGTCAGTTTACATCAGCAATAGTTTCTCTCTAGCCCTGAGAGTTACTTTAGAGCATCATCACTTACTTCTGTGATCACTGAACATGATGCAAAATCCACAAAGAGGAAGGGGATAAGTTGTTTTTTCTGACTGTATTTGTTTATATAGAAAATATATTTGAATAAGTATTTTCTAGAGTTTTTTTCATTAAACTTATAGTTACCTTTAATGTGATTTTAACACAAGTAGCATTTGCCTTACGTCTTGCTTCCTATATATCTCCAGGAGTTACCTCCTTATAATGGTTTTGGGCTAGTGGAAGATTCTGCTCAGAATTGCTTTGCTCTCATTCCAAAAGCTCCAAAAAAAGATGTTATTAAAATGCTGGTGAATGATAACAAGGTGCTTCGTTATTTGGCTGCACTGGTGAGGCTAATTTTTATATACTAAAGATTATCTTCTATCTCAGTACTGTGTATGATTGTTTATTTTGTCTGTAAGCTATAGATTAACAGCTGTCAGAGTTATGTGTTGACTCAACCAACCATTGTATCTAGTACCCAGCCTTCAGGGAGGTTGGACAGTATTAAGTATGGTGCCCCTGAGCTAAGACCTAGATCAAGTCCTATCTCTCCCAATAATCTTTCTTAGATCATTAATCTCTCACTCTTAACACCTCAAATGTTGACAGACCTTTTGCCTCTTTTATTAAGTAACTATGAAATTGCTTAATATTCAAACCATGTGTGTATCTGTGCGGCTTTTTAGTATACTGTGATTTCCTTGAGGTTAGGGACCATGTCTTAGTAAGTTCTGCATTTACCTGTGATATCTTGCCTGATATCTTGAGAGGTTATGTGACTAATAGTTAAGAGCATGCAGTTGGAAATAGACATACACTCAAGTTCTGCATATCTCATTAATTAGCTGAATTGTGTGAGATAAATTGTTGATAGAAATTCAAAGTATAAGGTCTTTAAAATGGAAAAAAAATGTAGACTAGGAACCTAACCATTTTATTAGAAATATGGACATAAATAGCAGAAGTTGAAATAAGTTATATCTGGGAATGGGAATTAGGAGCTGGGGGTAGGAGGTGTCAGGTGACTTTTCAAACTACATACATGTATTTGAAAAGATAAAAACTAAGGTAAAGACAACTGAATAATAGATTTTAGAAAATGATTGTACAAAGCTTTAAATAAAAAGGGAGTCCTGGCTAAAAACAAAATTTTTAAAGAAAACAACAAAACAGCAAAATGTAGGCCAACTAGAGCACTCTCCATAAGAATTCTGACCAACAAAGGTTTTGTAGTACTAGATTCTTTCAGTTACTGTTAAAATTCAAGCGCCTTGTCGAATTATGATATGGTAACTGTAACTCCTTAAGGGCAGGAATCATGTCTTTCTAGACTTTGTAGGTACTCATTAACTGCCCGTTCAGTAGGCAAAATAATTTATTTCTGCACACATTATCCATGAGTAAGGCAATACAATATTTTACCCATTTTATGTTTCAAAACTTAAGAAACAGAAAGTCTAGTTATCTTGTCCCAGATCCAGTGCTGCTTAGACAGGGGTAGGACTAGAACTCAGCCTTCTGGCTTTCAACCCAGTATTCTTTTGATAAAGAACTAGTTTAATACTTAGGATTAGAAAAGGGAAAGGAACTCATATGGGTTTGTAAACTGCAAAATTGTAAGCTTACCTTTGATACATGAAAAACCTGGAAAAATTAATACAAAATTGATTACAAAAATGGCTATGAATAGTGTTAGATATTGCTAACTAAGGAGAAAGGATAAATTTCTTTTGATTGCAGCCTTCTGTACTCACAAACAACCTGGTCAAACATGATATATCACAAAAAGTTAAAGTGTTTGCAAAGGACTTCTATTCCTAGCCATGATAGACCGGATAATTTGGATCAGCCCTCTTGCTGAGGGGGTGTGTGTGTGTGTGTGCATGCGCGCGCGCACGTATGTGTATATGTATGTGTATGTGTATGTGTGTTACCACTTGAAGGTGCTGAACAACTAGCAAGATGTGAAGAATCACAGAACAAGAACCAGGGAAACAATGAGAACCACAGAAGTGAACCTGACATTTGGGGCCATTTTTCCGCTAGGCGCATTTGCTGATTTCAGAAGACCCACCTGTGAGGACAAACATTGGAATCTATTTAGGGCCTGTCAAAGGCAGAAGCTCCTGGTAAACCCTCTGTACTTCAGTCTGTCTGTAGCTAATCTTTGAAGGGACTGTTGTCTGTCTTTGAATTATAGTCCCTGATTGTCTCAGTTTTACAGATCAGATTAAGGTGATCCTGGATTCTAATAACCCCAGGTGACTGTCAGAAGCAAACAAATTCTCTGCAGATTACATCATTTTCGGCTTCAATTTATTTCTAGAATTTTAAAAATACAATGTAACAATATTAATAATACAGTGTTCAGAAACAAGACAAGATAATATAAAGTGACCAGAAATAAGAGACTATAGAATATACCTATAGGGACTTCAGATACTGGCATTATGAAACTTAAACTTAAGCCAGGAGCAGTGGCTCACGCCTGTAATCCCAACACTTTGGGAGTCCAAGGAGGGTGGATCACTTGAGATCAGGAGTTTGAGACCAGTCTGGCCAACATGCTGAAACCCCATCTCTACTAAAAAAATACAAAAATTAGCCAGGCATGGTGGCACGTGCCTGTAATCCCAGGTACTCAGGAGGCTGAGACATGAGAATCACTTGAACCCGGGAGGCGGAAGTTTCAGTGAGGCTAGACTGCATCACTATACTCCAGCCTGGGTGACAGAGCAAAACTCCATCTAAAAAAAAAATGAAATGAAATGAAATAAACCATTTAAAAAATTTAAAAAGCCTTTGTTTACCATGTTAAAGAATAAGATTGAGATTTTCAGCAAAAAATGAGAAATAAGCCAAAAAAGTCTGTTTCAGTTTTGAAAAATCATCACATTAACAGAATAAAAGAGAAAAATTAGATTTTGAAAAGCATTTGCTAAAATCAATCTGATTTAAAAATAAAACTCACATATACCCCTGAACCTAAAATAAAAGTTTAAAAAAGTAAAAAATAAAAGAAAACAAAACTCTTAATAATAAAAAAAGGAATAAAAAGGAGTTTCCTTAATTTGTTAGAGGGTATGTTGAAAAGTCTACTGCAGACAGCTTACTTAGTGATGAAATGTTGAAAGGGTGCTTTCTGAGATTAGGAACAAGGCAAGACTGCTATCACCCCTTCTGGTCAACATTGTTCTGGAAGTCCTAGCTGAACAGTGAAGCAGGAAGTGAATAAACAAGCATACTGATTGAGGAGGAAAAAATAAAATTGTCATTATCCAAAATGAACAATTGTATAGTACAGAAAATAAAGAATCTGCCTTCTGCATTAGGGAAGTCAATATACAAATAGCAACGAAGAAAACATAAAGTTAAAAAATACCATTTACCATAGCATCAAAAATATTAAATTCCTAGGTATAAATTAAATTCCTTAGTATAATATTTTAGGTGCTATATACAAAAGATATGTTACATACAAAAGATATGTGTTACATATCTTTTAGGTGTTACACACAAAAGACATGTTACATACAAAAGATATGTAACACCTAAAAGATATATCTTTATCATACAAAAGATATGTGATATCTTTTACATACAAAAGATATGTAACACCTAGATGTTACATACAAAAACACTTTAGGTGTTATGTATCTTTTAGGTGTTATATACAAAAGATATGTAACAGCTAAAATATTATTGAGAGAAAATTAAGAAGACCTAAATAAATGAAGGGATATACCATGTTCATTGGTTAGAAAATTCAGTATTACAAAAATATTTTCCCCAAATTGATCTATGGTTTAAAAGTAATTACAGTCAAAAAATCTAAAAATGTTTTTATTTTTACAGACAAATTGATTCTGTAATTTAAGTGGAGAGGCAAAGCACCAGGAATAGCCAAGATACTCTTGGAGAAGAGCAAGATCAGTGGATTTTGCTCACCAAAATATCACTCCATATTAAAAGTTACAGTAATTAAAACAACATGTTTTTGGTGCAAGGATAGACAAACCAATGGAATAGAATAGACACCCCAGGAAAAGACATATGATAAATACAGCACTGCAGAGGGGCTGGGAAAGGAAGATGTTTCTAATCAATGATATCAGAACAATTAGATATTCAAAAGAGAAGAAAATTTGACCTCCATCTCATACCAAAAGTGGCAATCAAGTCTAGGTAGATTGAAAATCTAAATGTGAAAAGCAAAACAATAAAACTTCTTAGCAATAAATAATCTTAACATTATAGTGGGGAAAGATTTATTTAGTGGGATACAAAAAAGCAGTCATGTTTTTAAAATGGATAAATGGCCAGGCACAGTGGTTCATGCCTGTAATCCCAGCACTTTGGGAGACCAAGGCGGGCAGATTGCCCCAGCTCAGGAATTTGAGACCAGCATGGCCAACATGGCGAAACCCTGTCCCTACTAAAAATACAAAAAACTAGCTGGGCATGGTGGTACATGCCTGTAGTCCTAGCTACTTGAGAGACTGAGGCAGGAGAATCACTTGCGTCTGGGTGGCAGAGGTTGCAGTGAGCTGAGATTGTGCCTCTTCACTTCAGCCTGGGTGACAGAGCGAGGCTCTAAATAAATTAAAATAAAATAAAATGGATAAATTTGACTACATTAAGATGAAAACTTTCTGTTCTTCCAAAAAACAGCATTAAGAGTGTAAAAAAAGGCAAGCTTCAAGTGGGAGCAGATGTTTAATACAGAAATCAACCAAGATCTTATATTCAGAATATGTAAAGAACATTCTGAAATCACTTAGAAAAATGAGCAAGAAACTTGAACAGGCATTTCACAAAAGAGGATATCCAAGAGGCAACTAAACATATAAGAAGGGCTAGGTGCAGTGACTCACACCTGTTTTCCCAGCACTTTGGGAGGTCGAGGCAGGAAGATCGCTTGAAGGCAGCCTGGGTAACATAATGAGACCCTACCGCTACAAAGATAAAAAAATAAATTAATTGGGCATGGTGGCATGTGCCTATAGTCCCAGCTACCTGGGACACTAAGGCAGTAGGATCACTTGAACCCAGGAGTTCAAAGGTGCAGTGAGCTATGATCCTGCCACTGCACTCCAGCCCAGGCAACAGAAACTCTGTCTTTAAAAATATGTACATATGAGAAGTTGCTTTGCTTCGTTAGTAACTAAAGAAGTGCAGATTACAATCATAGTGAGTTGCCTCTACCCACCCATCAGAATCATTAATATGTTGATGAGAATATGGAACCATAGGAACTCTCATACTCTTTACTAAGAGAGTATACCCACTTTGTAAAACACTGGCATAATCAAATATACTAGATTGTGCTAAGGGTGCAATATATGTGTACCAAAAGTTAAGAATGTTTATAATAGCATAATTCATAATAGCAAAAATAGACCTAAATGTCTACTACAAGAGACTGGATAAGTTATGGCATATTTGTGTCATAATTTGATTTCTGTTCAATGAAAATCAATGAACTACAGCTACTAATAACAACATGGCTGAATCACATCAACATAATTTTGAATGTAAGAATCCAGACACAAAAGAATGCATGCATATTATGTAATTTCATTTATATGAAGATTAAAAAGCAGACAAAACAAAACTTTATGGATGTCTGCTTTATAGCAAAACTAAAGAAAACCATACAATTCAAGGCAATGGCCTGTTCGGTGGGGGAAGGATAGAATATTGATTGGGAGGTTCTGTCAGTGTTCTGTTTCTCAACCTGGATGGTGGTTATATGGTTGCTCACTTCATTAAAATTCTTTCGGCCATACATTTTGGTATTTTTATTGTTGTTTTGGGGTTTTTTTGTAGTTTTCTCTCTGTGTTACTGTTCACAGTAAAAAAATTTAAAAGAAAGCCAACAGAACTATTAGTAAAGAAATAGTGGATATCTTCATGTGGGCAGGAAAAAAGAAGCGATATTCTGGTCATGGTAATTTTCAGATGTTTTCCCCTGACCTATTTGACGAAATAGAGAATGTATTCGTTAGACTCATCACAAAAGTTCTTGAGGAAGAAAGGGTGCTTGACAATAAGGGGAAAAGGTTTATGAGTGAGGTGGGGACTTCAAAAGAAAATATATGGAAATTCAAAAAGAAGGGAGTATGCTAGAGAAATGATCAGAGACAATTAAGTCCCATGGAGGTCAGACAAAGACACGGGATGTGTTCTGAGAAAACAATGTATACTAAGTTCTGATAGGCAATTGGTGCCTAAGTAAAAGTAGGCTGGTAAACTCTCTGGGACTGAGAGTGGAGTGCTGGCTGAGAAACTTGGCAAAGCTTTGGAAGAGCATAAGAAACATGATCTGAACTGTTATCATTAAAGCAGCTGAATGTCTTCCAAGAGATGCAAGACAGTACTATCTGTGGTGTTTGTCAAGAAAATATTACAGCCTCTGTTTATTTTATTTACTATGAGTGCATTTATTGTATAGCCTCTGATATTTTTATATGTGCCTTTTAATGCACAAACTATATTTATATAGAACATATGTTTAATTATTAATTCATTCAATAAATATTAAAGGACTACTCTGGGCTAGATATGGTTCTAGATACCAAAGGTACAGTGGAGAACAAGATAGACAAATATTTGCTCTCATGGAGCTTACATTCTAGTCAAATAAATACATTGTAGAAGGATAGGTAGTAACGTGCTGTAAAAAATAAAGCGAGACAGAGAATGATGGGAAAGGGGCTCATTTATATCAGCAGAATGGGGAAAGCCTCTCTGAAGAGGTCATAGCAGAGCAGAAACCAAAGGAATAGCTGAGGGAGCCAGCCAGGGGAATATCTGAAAGAGCTGCATGTAAGACCGAGACAGTGTGCAGTGAATGGAGGGCAAAAAGGTGGAAATGACAGGTCAGCAGCCAACCAGGGCTCTGCAACCAGTGGTATAAACAAGGCCAGAGGAATGGGCTGATGGGAGCAGTCCAGGTAACAAGAAAGTATAGATAACAAGCTGCAGAGAATTTAAAAATAAAACCAACTAAAAGTTGGTCTGTTTCTTCTTCTTATCATTTGCCTGTAATTCTAAACAACATCAGTGATACTCATCCCCAAAGGGATGGCTCCTCCGTACAGTAGAATTTCAGTTAATAAATGTAAAAGAAAAGTGGGAAGTAGAAAAATTATCATTATGCACACACTGCTGTAATCACGGTTGCAGATAAATCCAGCAATGGCTGCTAAAATTAGTGGGAAAACCTTTGAGGAGAAACGGGATTCCCATAATCTCAAAACATCTCCCGCAAGGTGTTTTGTAATTGCAAAGGGAAATACGGTAACTTTAAGGGAAGAAGTCCAGCAGAAATCTTAACCAAGTGATCAAGGTTAGTGTCATCCATAATAAGATATATTGACTTCATAAACTCCCTGGTATACACTAAAGACATGACATCTTTTCTGGGATACTTTTGCCAAAAATGCAAAAATGAGATGCATGAGGAACATTCAAGAAAATAATTGATCAGTAGTCTTCAAAAGTGTCAAAGTCGTGAAAGAGAAGGGCAGATTGAGGAACTATCTATCACATATTGGAGGAGACTCAAGAGAAATAATAACTAAATGCAATGTGGGATCCTGGATGGGATCCTGAAACAAAAAGACCATTTGTCAGAAACAGGTGAAATTTGAATAAGGATTGTAGTTTATTTATTAATGTCATACTATTGTTATTTTCCTGGTTCAGATAATTGCACTAATGGCTATATAGGATGTTAACCTTAGGAGAACCTTGGTGAGGGGAGTGAGAATTCTCTGTAATATTTATGCAGGTTTTCTATAAATGTAAACCTCATTCCCAATAAAGACAATATATTTTTTTTAAGTTTTATAGTACTCTTTCCTGCCATGGTAAACCATTACCATTGTCACCCCCAATGGCCCTGGTATGCCCCTGCTTAGAACTTTGTATTTTATTCTAAGTATGACAAGAATTCTTTGAAGGTTTGAGAGCAGAGGAGTGATATGATTTGATTTTTATTAACTATATTGTGATTGTTTAACATTTATATTTTTATTACATGGGTGTATAATCCAAATGATTTGGAAACTATTAGATGAGGGAATGATATGAGAAAATTATTTCACTAAGAGAAAAATCTAATGACTTCTTTAATAGATGAAGAACTATTATACAAACAATCCCATAGTCTTAATGAGAAGATGTGCTACAGTTACAGTATGAGTGGATTTTAGGAATAAGCAGAGCTGTATTAAGGTTTGTTGGAGCTCGAATTTCTTCCTTAGGGGTTGTGTAATCACTCTGCAATTTGATTTAGAAAAAGTCTTGTCTACAAGGTAGTTTCTCAGAATCACTTTCAATTCTTTGATTTTATATTACTCTTATCCCCTCTTTTTAAATTTTTTTTTTTTTACATTATGTATATACATTTGCTTAAAAAACAAAACCTTACTTAATCATCTTAGTGTTCATGAAGTTGAACATAATATCAGCCAACAGGTCTCAGCTAGCAGCCTGTGGTCAGAATGTAGCCCACATATATGTTCTAGTATACTGTGTTTGGGCTTCATGGTGCTTTAAAAGAGTTGGAGTCAGTACTTTAAAATCAGAGGTTTAAAATAGTAATCCACATTTTTATCTTTTGAAAAACTGAAAGATCTAGCAACATTGGGCCTACATTCTCACAAGGCAACAACTGAGTTGCGTTGGTGTGGCCTCCCTTGGGAAGCCTCCCTTAGATGAGGCATGTTCTTCCCAGAGATACCAGAGTTCCCCCATAGATGGTTTGTTTATATTGTAAGAACCCAGACTGCTTCATATATATCCTATACCTGGCCCCTGTAGGCATTTAAGTTTGCACATCTGCATAGACCATGAACCTTCATAATATCCTCTTTTCTTTACCTTTGTAGGAATCCCCCATCCCAGAAGACAAAGACCGGAGATTTGTCTTCTCTTACTTTCTAGCTACTGACATGATCAGTATCTTTGAGCCTCCTGTTCGCAATTCTGGTATCATTGGTGGCAAGTACCTTGGCAGGACTAAAGTTGTTAAACCATACTCTGCAGTGGACAACCCTATCTACTATGGCCCCAGTGACTTCTTCATTGGTGCTGTGATTGAGGGTAGGTCTAAATACAATCCAGAATTTCCTACTGGCTGCCTGAATGAGTTCTTAGTTGGAATTTAATTCATTTTACCCTTGTAAGAAGCAATTAGATTATATTACAACTGAGATAAAGCTACTATCCTTGTATATATGGTATAATGTGTTAATTGCCTTCCTAATCAATTAAACTCTAAGTTGATTGCATTTGTTGGCTACAGATGTCGACAGTAAGTTTTGTAAATACTGAGCAAATGACTGCATATTAGTATGTCATTTAAAGAAAGCTCATTAGTTTCTGTCATAAATGCATAACTGTGAATTTATCATAGGAGGATTAATACTATTTTACTTCTGATTGCGTGAGAGAACATCACCAAGCTAAGTGTACTGCTACCTTCTCTCCAGTATTTGGTCACCGGTTCATCATCCTTGATACAGACGAGTATGTTTTGAAATACATGGAGAGCAATGCTGCCCAGTATTCACCAGAAGCACTCGCATCAGTTCAGAAACATGTCCGAAAGCTAGAAGCGCCTGCTTCAGAATCAGAAAGGTATGTGTTTGATTGCTAGGGCTTGGCATACTCAAGATATTCAGGAAGTAATTCTGACTTTGAGTAATCACATTTTAGATTTTCCGATTTCTCTCACCAGGTGGGAATTATTAGACATAAACAGAAGGTTCCCTGTGTCAGTGTAATAACTAGTAATTTAGAACTTTTTCAACTTTATTTAGCAAATACAGTTGCCCCTTGAACAGTGTGGGAGTTAGGGGTACCAGCCTTTCTGCACAGTTGAAAATTCATGTATAACTTTGACACCCCAAAACTTAACTACTAATAGCTTACTCTTGACTGTAAGCCTTACTGATAAACAGTTGATTAACACATATTTTCTATGTCATATGTATTGCATCCTGTATTCTTACAATACAGTAAGCTAGAGAAAATGAAATTAAGAAAATCATAAGAATGAGAAAATTATTTACTATTCATTAAGTGGAAGTGGATCATCTTAAAGGTCTTCATCCTCATCTTCATGTTGAGCAGGTTGAGGAGGATGGGTTGGTTTTGCTGTCTCAAGGGTGGCAAAGCAGAAGAAAATTCAGGTATCAGTGGGCCTGTGCAATGCAAATTCTTGTTGTAAGAGGGTCAGCTATAATTATTAAATGCCTACTATGTGTCAGAGACTATCACCAGGCCCTTGGACTTTTATCGGTAAACAAAGTAGACAAGAAGTTGCCTCCCACGTTGAGTTGACCTTCCAAGCAGCACGAAATAGACAATAGCACAAATAAATTATACAGTATATTAGGTGATGAATGCTGTAAAAAATGGAGCAAATTAAGAGTAATAAGTGTTTCTGGAGAGTGGCAGTAGGTTGTGAAGGTAGGTCAGGGTATGTGGTTGTACCTTGAGGTGACACTGAACAACCACTTGAGGGGAGTTAGCTGGGTGCATTTCTGGAGGAAGTGCTTTTCAGGAAGAGGAAATGGTGCATGCAAAGGCCCTAAGTGCTAGCATATCTTACTTACAGTACTCAACGAACATTGGGAAGAAGTAGGCCAGTGAGGGTAGCTGAAATGGAGTGAGTGAGAGGAAGAGGAGTAGGAGGTGGAATTAGAAAATTAACAATGGGCTAGATTGTGTAGGACTTACTAGGTCTTTGGAAAGGTGCTGGCTTTTTTCTCTGAATGAAATGAGCCTTTGGGAGCAGGGGCATCTGAATAGAGGAGTGGCAAGATTTGACATATATTTTAAAAGAACTATTCCAGCTGTTGTGTTGAAAATAGATTAGGAGAGAGATTAGTTAAGAGACTATTGCAGTATTCCAGGCAAGAGATGGTGATGTCTGGGCCCAGGATGGTGGTATCAGTGGAGGTGGGGAGAAGTGGTCTGATTGGGATATATTTTGAAGGTAGCACCAATTGGACTTCAGACAGATTTTCTAGGGGATGTGAGGGAAAAAGAATAGTTAAGGAGGACTCCAAGATGTTTGGCCTGAGCAACTGGAAGGAAGAAATTGTGATCACCTGAGATGGGGAAGATGCGGGCTGTGGGTAGAACAGTTGCCTTCTTTGTTGGTTGGGGTGGTGATTTCAGTTCTGGATATATTGTATATTAGGTTTAAGACAGCCAAGTCGAGAACATATAGTCTGTTGGATAGGTAAATCTGGAGTTTGAGTGAGAGGTCTGGGCTGGTGATATAAATGTGGGAGTTGTTGGCATATAGTGATATTTTAGGCTGTGAGACTGGATGACATCTCTCTCTGTCTCTCTCTTGAGACAGGATCTCGCTCTGTCACCCAGGCTGGCATGCAGTGCTGGTAGTGGAATAATAGCTCACGGCAGCCTCAAATTCCTGAGATCCTCCCACTTCAGCTTCCCAAGTAGCTGGAACTACAGGTGCATGCCACCATGCCCAGCTAATTTTTAAATTTTTAGTAGAGACAGGGGTCTCAGTTTATTGCCCAGAATTCCTGGACTCAAGTGATTCTCCCTCCTTGGCCTCCCAAAGTGCTAGGATTACAGGCATGAGCCACTGTTCCTGGCCTGGATGAAGTCTCTAAAGGAGTTAGTGTAGATAAAGAAAAGAATGGCTCCAAAAACTAAGCTCTGGGGTCCACCAACACTTAGAGTTAAGGAAACTGAAAAGGAAAACCAATGAAGCCGGAAGAAAACCAAGTGAATATGGTGTCCTGGATGCCAAATGAAGAAATTACAGGTAGTTCCTTGTTTACATGGTAGCGTAAGACTGTAAAAAAATAACATGCAAAACAATTTTAATAATCAAAGGGAAAATGTACAATTGTTCTGTGCCCTTTAAAAATTTTTGTCACTGCCAGGCACGGTGGCTCATGCCTGTAATCCCAGCACTTTGGAAGGCTGAGGTAGGCGGAGCATGAGGTCAGGAGTTCGAGACCAGCCTGACCAACATGGTGAAACCCCATCTCTGCTAAAAATACAAACAAATTAGCCAGGCATGGTGGTGCACACCTGTAATCCCAGCTACTCAGGAGGCTGAGGCAGGAGAATCACTTGAACCCAGGAGGCGGAGGTTGCAGTAAGCCAAGATTGTGCCACTGCATTCCAGCCTGGGCAACAGAGCAAGGCTCTGTCTCAAAAAAAAAAAAAATTTTTTTTCACAACATTAAAAACTTTGATGGTTATAAATGTATAAGAACATGAAAAAATAGTAAAACTAATTTTTACTTAGCACACTGAAATTTAAAACATTGATGACATTAAGAATTAAAGTGTTTTATTGCTTTATAAAAACTTTATCAAAAGTGGTTTGAGCGACACTTGCCTACTTCTCATTGTGTAACTTATGATACAGAGTGAACATCTGTTCTATGCCTTGGTGAATTGTCATACTCCTGTTTAAGATGGATCAACTTCCAACATTTTATGATTTTTGCTTTCAATGTTATAAAATATCTCTTAGACTTCCTTTAATGAGAATGAAGTATCTCTGAGAGTTCTTTTAATGTGAAGCATTTTACAGGCATCTGGGATATCTTCATTCTTTTCATTACAACCACTTTTCTCATTTGTGTTGATAGGTTTGCCTTCACCAGTTTCCACTGGCTGCATATCTAGAGTCTCTTGAAAGGCAGCTGTGTCGACATTCCTATAGTCAGCTTTCTCTTCTGTAACTCCATTTATATTTGACTTGAATTCACTTCTTGCATCTTTGCTGTACTTTCATCCTTATTGGCCAATTCTTTCTTTTGATTATCCATTTTTGTAAAATACAGTTTGTGTATCACTGAGAGACGAGGAGGCAACATAGCTACACACTTTACTGTCTGCGTGAACTATAAAACAAATATACAGTGACCAGTCGCAAACAGACTTTGAAAGAAGTGATGTAATTGTCACTGATGGTGATATGCATCTGTTTAATTACATTGTGGATAGTGGACTAAAGTCCTGACAGATAAGTTTGTACTTTATGCAATTACTCATAGTTAATAATTGTGTTGACTGAAATTTGAACCATGTTGTTGGGGGAATGGATTATTTTACTAAATGGTGGTAGTCGAAATTCATGCATCTTGGAACTGTGCAAACTAAGCAATGCCTTCATATCGAGGAAGACAGACTTGATGGAGGACAGGTGTGCTTCAAAATTAGGGCTCAGCCAGGGACAGTTACTGGCTTTTCCCAAGAAAGAATTCCAGGGAGAGCTGGTGCTGTTAAACAGCAACTGTTTTTAAGCAACAGTGTACAGCAGCAGCTGAGGTTCTGCTCCTTGTAGAGTAGGGATACCCCCTAGGCATTGTGCCCAGAATAGTAGCTCAAAGGCAGTTCTGCACTCATATGTATACCCACTTTTTATTATATGCACATTAAGGTGCAGTTTGTACAGAAATTTCTAGAAAAAGGGTAGTATCTTCCAGGTGTTCATGTCGTTGCTATGGAAAGGGGTGGTTACTTCCAGATGTTGTCATGGCAATGGTAAACTGATATGGAGCACTGGTGGGCATGTCTTACGGAAAGCTGCTTCTGCCCCAGACCTATTTTAGCTAGTCCTCAATTTGGTCCTGTGTCCAAGCCGAGCCTCCAGAGTCGAGTCCCACTTCCAACCTCAGAATGATTCATTATATCAAATGGGGATTTAGCAATATTAAGGGAATTGGGGACCTTGGAGACCTTAATGAGGAGTTTCAGTGGAATGGGAAAACGGGGAAAACCTGATGGCAGTAGATTTAAGAGAGAGTGGGAGAGAGGAATTCTGGATCAGAGTGGAGACTACTCTTTTGGAGAGGTTTGGTGCAAAGGACAATGGAGAAATGGGGCAGCAGCTGGCAGAGAAAGTGAAGTCAGGAGAAGGTCTTGTTTTATTTTGTTTTTGCTTTTGTTTTAACATAGAAGAAATCGCATGTTTGTATGTTAAGGGGAATGATTCCATAGAGAAGAAAACATTGATAAGTGTGTGAGAGAGCAGGGAGAATTTCTGGAGTTTGTGAGAGGATGGGGTTTAAGTGGAGGAATTGGCTTCAGATAGAAGCACCAACCATTCACCTAGGGCAGTATTTCTCAGACTTTTGGGTCTCGAGACACCTTTATACCCTTAAAAATTATTGAGGGCCCCAAAGAGTTTTTATGTGTTTGTGTCTATTGCTATTTAGCATATTAGAAATTGTATCTGAAAAATTTTCAAATACTAATTTATTTTGAAAACAATAAACCCATTTCATGTTAACACAAATAACATAATTTTGTGGGGGAAAAAACCCTATATTTTTATAAACAAAAATTGAGTGAGAAGAGTGATAGTGCTTTACATTTTTGCAAACCTCTTAATGTCTGACTTTAGTAATAGATGATGACTGGATTTTCATGCGCTTTTGTATTCTGCCTGCTGTGATAGCCTGTGTTGTGTGACCTCTGGAAAACTCCATTGTGTACTTGTGGGAAAACAAGAGTAAAAAGATAAATAAATGACTAAGTATTATCACAAGAATAATTTTGACTTCACAGACCCCCAAAGGGTCTTGGGAACCTCCACAGGTCCTGGGATTACTCTTTAAAACCTTGATCTAGGGCAACAGGCAAAAGGCAGGCAGGATATGTGGGTTCAGATGCTGGTAGCTGTGTAGATATTGGAAGGCCCTTGTGATTGTTTCCTGATAGTAGTGCAGTAGAAAGAGTGAGGATAGAGGGAGATGTTGGAGGTTTCAGGAGAGACGAGAAGTTATGAAATGCTCTTTTTATTGAATATATAAATATCAACAAAATGAATATAAAATAAAATTTAAAACAGCATATATTAGCTACTTCTAAGAAAGAAAAAATATCCAAATATAATCCATATTCACCATGAATTGAAAAATGCATGTTAATTCCAGAGATGTTAAAAGGTTAAAAAAAAAAAAAAATTGTCTCATTTCATGGACACATCTTTAATTTAAAAAAAAAATTGCCTCAGGACTTAAACAAATATGATAGCTGTCCAGGAGAGTGGGAGGCTGAACGGACTGGAGAAGCATAGTTTGGTGGTTGACTAGCATTAAAGACCCACTTCATATTCATAGTCATATATTTAATTCTAATACTTCCCAAAAGTTTTTTTCTGTAATTATCCCTTGTTTATGCAAATACCAGCAGACACTGGAAAGCTTCTTGCTTCAGCATACCACTAATTAAATCATCTTTCACATTTTTTTTAAATTTAGTAATTTAAGTTTTTTAAAATGCAGTAATGAGGAAAAGATACCACTGTGACTCTTAGAATATGATATCAATAAAAATAAGGAGAAATTCAAATTTTAGGTTGCCATATGGATATGGTTTGTTTGGCCCCACCAAGCCTCATGTTGAAATTTGATCCCCAGTGTTGGAGATGGGCCTCATGGAAGGTGTCTGGATCCTGAGGGCAGATCCATCATAAATGGCTTGGTGCCATTCTCATAGGAATGAGTTCTCACTTGTAGTTCCCATGAGAACTGTTGTTGAAAAGAGCCTGACACCACCTACTCTCTCTCTCTCGCCTCTTCTCTTATCATGTGATCTCTGCACATGTCTGCTCTCCTTCCCCTTCCACCATGAAAGGAAGCAGCCTGACATTTTTACCAGAAGCAAATGTTGGTACCATGTTCCTTATATAGTCTTCAGACCTCTGAGCCAAATAAGCCTCTTTTTTTTTTTTTTTTTTTTTAAATAAATTACCAGCCTCAGTTATTTCATAGCAACATAAATGGACTACGACATGGGTTAAGAGACCCATTGCCATCCTCATTTTGATCCTCACCCTCCCTTTCTTCTCTTGTGATGGGTCAGAGAGATGAGTTAGGGAAAATGCATGGAGATGATAAGAATCCACGGTCACATCTTCTGTGTTTCCTAGCTATTCTGCATTTAGCTCTTGACTCACCCATCTGATAAAGAATCCTGCTCTAAAGAAATGCAGTTACAAATATATTTTGCCACTCATTGCAGAGAGTCATGAAAGGGGATCATGAGTACTTGTCAGACCAGTACTGTTTATGTCAATTGTCAGTTCCAAGATGATGAAATTTGGAGTTGGCCATTTGCTTTCTCTGAGCCAGAAAATTAGAATAATGCACAGGTAACTGAGTATTAACTTCATCTCCAAGGTCTTAAATTCTCTTTGGGTTTGGGGTCCTCATTGCAGTATTTGAACTCAGACTTAAGGACAGCAAATGCACACACTTATTAACCCACCCTCCACAGGAAATCCATATGTGTGAATAGCATAGATACATACACACACTTGTTCATATGTATTATTCTTGTTCCATTAACATGCCCTTTTGTGCGCTTCAGCTTCAAGAGGACCCTACTGTCTTACTCAATGATCTTTTTAATCTTTTTCTTTTTTACTTCCAGCTACTTTTCCCATGAGAATTGTCCAAATATTCTCATTTCCTTTTCCATTTTCTTTAAGGAAATGGAAGTAATTTGGTTTCAAATATGAGATCAAATGATCCAATGTGGGCTTCATCAGTTTTCTCACCCTTCATCTTAGAATGTTTCTCTACTATCACTCTTCTTCTCTTTACCTTCTTTTGTCAGAGATAAGTAACTCCTCCTATTTCTTCAAATCTAATTCTTCTATTTTGTGTCTGTAACCACTTCCCTCCTGGCTGCTCCAGAATCTTTATGACTTTTTTAAATGACTGCTTCATAAATTTCTTTCTTGAAGGTCATTGATTGTTTCCAAGTATAATGGACTCTTCTCATTTAGTCATTCATTCAACAGATATTTGAGCTTATACCATATACCAAACCTTATATTAAATGCTTAGGCAACTATATAAGAAAATAGGGAGCTCATAATCTATTCTCCGAGAGCAAGGGTTGACAATTGTTTTTTCTTTCTTTTTTTTTTTTTTTAGTGAAGGGACAGGTAGTAAATAGTTTAGGCTTTATGGATCATACCTTCTTTGGCGTAACTACTCAACTCTACCCTTACAGCATGAAAGTAGCCATAGACAATATGTAAATGAATAGGAGTGGCTGTATTTCAATAAAATGTTATGTATAAAAAATACATAAAATAAAATAAAAAATACAAAAAAGGCAGGTTGACTTTGGCCTGGGTGTCATAGTTTGCTGACCCCTTGGTCTAGTGTTCAGTTTTTCTGATCTGCATATAATATTGATTACTCTTTACCACCCCTCTTTTGAAATCCTCTTTTGAGTTCTGGAAACTCATTGGTAGTCCTACCTCTCTTAAAGCCTATTCTGTGTGTCTTTCCTACTTCTGTCTACTAGGTTGGCATTTCTCAAGGTCCTGTTTTTTGTCCTCTTGCTTGCCTTCTCTAAACTTTCTAGACATTGCAGTATCTGAATTGCTCTCCTGACCATTCTGCTGAATCTATTTTCAACATGTCTTTGTTCATCTGAGCCACCAGCATCTCCCACTTTGTACAACTAAAAATGAAGCCATTGTCATTTTCATCTTTCTAACTCTTCCTTATTCCTTCTTTTTGCTTATCTGTCTCATTTTCTAAGTGGAGAACTTTGCCAGGATGCTCATAGCAAAGTATTCGAAGAGCACACAGAAAACTGTGACATCCCTCTTACCTCTGGAAGATTAGCCACTCTATAAAACACGTTCACTTTTATGGAAGTTAAGGAAGGTCATTGGAGGACTTGGCACAGAGTCTTCACCCAGCATGTTAGGACCTCCAGCCACCTCTCAGTTGGCAGTCCCTGTTGGGCATAACCAGCTGGCCCCTGTGTTTTCTTGTTGACCCATGTGAGCAAAGCTTGCCCTGTAACTTGCAGCTCTTTTCCAGAATGTGCCCTGACTTGGGCTTTGGCAATAAAGTAAGGGCTGTAACTTTAACTAGCTCTTCCTTAAACAGTACCACCTGTTGCTATCTATCTGTGAATTTACTCCATCTTACTCAAAGGCAGCAGATGCCATGGGCATTTTTCCTACTGTATAAAGGAGAATGGGAATCTGGCTTCTTCGGGAAAGGGAGAGTTATTGTCTGTTTCTCCAAATGATTGGATGATCACATTTTAACTTTATATGTTTCATGGCTCTAGTTCTTGGAAACACATGGAAGATTGAGGTTTGACTGCTTCCTGCCACTAAAATAGCTCCCTGGTGGTCATTCATAATTTAGTATATATGATTTGAATTACATTAATCAGATAAACATATTCTACTTCTATAATGAATAATGCTAGAGAGCATTTAGATATTGGGGATTATTACAACAATTTTTATTGTTCTTGGCTTACTACAAAAGTAACACATGACCAGCATTTGAAAATTTAGGGAATAAAAATCTAGGTAATAGAAATGGAAATAAGCAAAAATTTTTGAAAATCTTATAACTCAGAGATAACTACTTCTAATATTTTGTTTTTAAAGACACATATAAAGTGGAAAATTCTGTAATACTATTTTGCTTTTTTCACTTGATAGTCTATCATGAACCCTTGTGAAATGAAATATTTTAAGACATATATATGAAGGGACCAAGGAGAAGCTTTGCTCCTACCCCATCTTTCATGTACCTACTTCTTATCCTCCACTCCCCATAGGTAATTACCTCTTTCATTGATTTTTTTGAATATCTTTTCAGAGTTTCTTTAAATAATATAAACAACTTTAAGTACATACTCTTATTCCCCCACAACTTTTATAACACAAGGTAACACTCTATACATACATTTATGTCTTGATTTTCTCACTAAAAATACCTTTATACTCTTTCTGCAGCATTTTCAATGGCTACAGTATTACTCCGTTCCTTTATTGTAGTGTAAATTATTTAATTCCCTATTTTTGGACATTTGGGCTATCTCAAAACAATCTTATAGATGTATCTTTGCATACAACCCATGATTATTTCCTTAGGATAAATTATTTGAGATTATTTGCTGGACTGTTGCTTCATGTTTCCAAATTTTTCCTGAAAGGTTATTCCACTTTATACCTTCCCCAGCAAGACTTGCCAACAGGTAAAAGGGGGAAATAAGTTAAAAAGAGGTTATTTGCAACAGTGAACTTTAAAAATGTTATACACAAGAAAAATAAATACAGAAAAGCAATGGTAGATTGACAGTTTTCAAGTTATGGAAGGAGAGGAATTCAGTGAGAGGTGACTGGGCACAATTGAGAGAATATATTGGAACTGGAGTAGGATGTGAGTGCTAGTCTTGCCGCTGACATGGGATGTGGGATCAGTCACTCAGGTCTTCAGATGTGTTTTCTCATCACTGAAAGAGGGAAGAATGCTTACTGAGTTTATTTGGCCCATTTTGTTCTAAAAGGATTTATGAAGATGGAATATGAGGGAATCTTTCAGCTCTAAACTTTTTAATTTTATAACTGTACCTTCATTTTCAGAGGAAATAAAAATTGAGCCTCTACTTATTACTGAAGGGTTAGACCTCTCTCTTCCCAATACCCTGTGCTACTATTCTCTCTTAATTTCAGTAAATGCTAAGCCCAAACTTCTCACTCTACCTCACAGAGCAATCTCTCAGCTTCCATAGATAACCTTTCACAAAATTCAGTGTGAATTGGACAGGGAATAATATTAAAAGTATAAAAGGTTGATTCTTGGCTGCAGATCAGTATCAATATCTGTATCTATCTATCTATCATCTCTCTTTATATATATCACTCAGGCATTTAGCTGTAGATGAGGAAACATTAATCTGCAACATCAGTAAGAGACAATGATGTGACTTCCACAGATACCAAATTTGGCATGGTGGTGGTATTAGATTTGCCTACTTGTAGTGCAGTGATTAACAGATGGCAGGAAAGGAGGCTGAGCAAGAAGGGAGGAAATTCAAAAACTGCCCCTAATCACGCCTTCCTGATGTGGAGGTCAGCTATCGGCCTGTGGGCAAGTGTTCAGTCATTGGTCAGCTCAGTCTCAAAGCTGGGATTATAAGCTTCCCTGATTCCATCAAGTAAGAACTTTGGTCACTGAGATGAGATTGGTCAAGAATAAATACCACGTGCAGTCATTTCCTTCCTTTCTCTACAGCAAGCAAACTGAAAAGGATCCAGGCGTGCAGGAATTGGAAGCATTAATAGACACAATTCAGAAGCAACTGAAAGATCACTCATGCAAAGACAACATTCGTGAGGCATTTCAGATTTACGACAAGGAAGCTTCAGGATATGTGGACAGAGACATGTTCTTTAAAATCTGTGAATCACTTAACGTCCCAGTGGATGACTCCTTGGTTAAGGAGGTCAGTATGAATTACTCTTCTGAGTTGATTGCAGAGGCTAAGCACTGATCATTCTTTCCTAAAGGCAATTGTATATGTATTTCACTACAGCTGACACAGATTTAGGATGTTCAGATCAGATCAGATCTACTATTCTGTCCTGATTAGGTATTGCCCGTTCATTCTAGCATTGGCATTCTTTTCTAATTGCTGTTGCAGGGCATCTCTTTAAGTGGGCCTGGGGCTGGACAACACAGAGTGGTTAGTAGACCAACATGTCAGGACTGAATAAGAGCAACAGAGATGATCCAGGAGGGGCAGCTACCAAGGGGAGACTCAAAGATGTTGATTGAGCAGACTGCTTGGCAACCTTTGATATCCTTCACAGCTGATACCTACACTGGCCCATCAGTAGGGTTAGCATGGAAGAGGGCGTGACCACTGTGGGAGGGCTGTGGCATCTGTCAGTAATGGTAGCATGACCAGCAGCAGATGCAGAAAGGGCATGGAAGTTCAGTTGAAGGGGGACTTTCATGCCTTTTCTTCATTATAAACCCTTTAGCCAGGGTTCCCTTGGAAGTCAGAACAAAGTCCCCCTGAGAAATGCCAAGGACTGTGGCTTATTATCATTGAGACATTCTTACTGATTAAGAATATTGAGGTTCTGTAGGCCCTTTTAAAGATCGTTTAGCCAAAACAGGTGTTCATAATTTAAGAGTCATTTAGGAAAGGGTTTGGTTTAGGGCTAGTGACTAGGTTAGAGACAAGGATTTGTCATAGAAACATTAGCAGGGAGTGAGTAGGAGGGCAGATAGAAGAGTATTTGTTTATGTGGACCAAACACACATTTAGCTCCTCAAATTTTAGGTTGAGAGCATGCCCAACTTTTGATTTTCAAATTCTTCATACTGTCTGATGTGGGAACTGACATGGGAGAGAGAAATGGCAGTCATTGACAAGTGCAGCAGGGAAGTGGGGGTGGGACAGATTTGCATATGTCTTATAAAAATAACCACAGAAAATCAGTCCGTTACCAGTCACAGTTGAGTTTCAAGGGACACAGGTTGAGCAGTGGCATAACCAGACCCTTCCGTTAGGCTGCGGTAGCAAGAGCCTGCTGTTTAAAAAGTCTTACTCCTCATGAGCTGAGTGGACAGTCTTTTATTTGAATATAAAAACAACTAAAAGTGCTTTTATAAATATGGATGTTAGTTCTGAAATCTTGGGAAGTGTGGCAGACTGCCACGGTTACTACTTGAGACCGTCACTACAACAATTACTACTGTTACTACTTGAGACCGTCATTACGAGAGTTAATGAAGGAGGATGAAAGCAGAAATGAAAACTTAAAAGAAAAGTAACTATTTTAAAGGAAAGGAAAGAAGAGAGCTCCCTGCTTCTAGTGAGCAAAGGCAGCTGCCCGAGCCTCTACACCCCTTCATCTTTATTGGGTAGAAAGAACAGGGAGGAGGAGGTAACGATTGGTCAGTTGCTTAATTGATCACAGGTTCACATTATTGCTAACAGGCTTCAGATGTGCCTAATCACAAGAAACACTTGTGCCCGGGTCATGACTGCCCTCAGCATTCCTTCTGGGCAGCAGATGCAGTTTGTCAGTTTGCCAACATCCTGCTTTCATGAGAAAGAGTTTGCTGTTTACTCATATAGCCTCCAGTGATATACTGAGTTGATCATGACCCTCAGTCTTTCGACCTTCAACAGGGAAGGTCATTTACTCCATCCATCTTTGGTTTCATTAAGTGTAAGATGGGGATGATATCTGTCCTACCTGCCAGGTTCACAGGATCATTTCAGAATCAACTTGAAGATATAAAAATTCTGAACTGATTTACAAAGGCTGGGGATCATTATGTATAAGCGCACTCTGCAGTTGAGCTGACGGAAGCCCTGTGGATCTGTCTCACCTATTCTCTTTGCTCTCTCTGCAGTTAATCAGGATGTGCTCTCATGGAGAAGGCAAGATTAACTACTATAACTTTGTTCGTGCTTTCTCAAACTGACCTGCTGATGAGAAAATGCAAGACAATTTCTGATATTGGAATTATGCTTTGAAATACACCTTACACTCTTCATAGAGGCATTTACAGAGTTCCTGAAGTTTTATTTCTGTTTTGGTTCTTATTTCACTACTACTGAAGTCGAAACTAAATTGGATCTAATAGGATCTAAGATTGGTGCCTTATTTAGGGCAATGGGGTATAGCAGTGTCTAATTTTGTGTGTCAAATTGACTTGGCCACAGGGGGCCCAAATATTTCCTTTCTTTCTTTTTAAAAAAATATTTTAAATTTTTTTAGATATGGGATCTCACTCTGTCATCCAGGCTGGACTGTGGTGGCACTATCCTAGTTCTGGGAAGCCTCAGACTCCTGGGCTCAAGTGATCCTCCCGCTTAACCTCCCCAGTAGCTGGGACAACAGTCTCAAGCCACCATGCCCAGCTAATTTTAAAAATTATTTTGTAGAGACAAGGTCTCATTATGTTGCCTAAGCTTGTCTCAAACTCATGAGCTCCAGAAATTCTACCACCTCAGCCTCCAAAAGTGCTGGAATTATAGGCATGAGCCACTGTGCCCAGCCTCAGATATTTCATTATTCTGGGGGTTTCTGTGAAGGTATTTTTGCATGAGATAAACATTTGAATCAGAAGACTAAGTAAAACAGATAGTCCTCCCTAATGTGGGTGAACCTCCTCCAATCATTTGAAGACATGAGTAGAATAAAAAGGCTGACCTTCCCCCAGGTAAGAGAATTCCTCTTGCCTGACTGGCTTCAAATTGGGACATCAGCCTTTTCCTGCCTTCAGACACAAATGCAAACATCAGCTGTTGGTCTGGAGCCTGCTGGCCTTCAGACTGGACCTAAACCATCAGCTCTCCCAAGTCTTAGGCCTTTGGATTCAGACTGGAATTATACCTTTAGCTCTCCTGGGTCTCCAGCTTGCCAATTTACCCTGCAGATCTTGGGACTTGTAAGCCTTCATAATTGTGTGAGCAATTCCTTATGACTCTTTCTCTCTCTCTATATATATATATATACATATTATATATACACATACACACATGTACATGTTTATATGTATATATGTATATGTGTATACATATGTACACATATATGTGTATACATACATCCTATTGGTTCTCTTTCTCTGGATAACCCTAATTCAGATGTAGAATGATCAAGAGCAGGAGGAATGTTAGAATTCTCTAGAAGAATCATCTGGGATGTTGGAATCAGTATGCAGTATCGCTGTTGCTGCTAGTCAGTGGCCCCACCACTACCCATCTGCCCACCCTGATACTGAGGGAAATATACACCCATTTTTCAAACTGGTTCTAGGCCCATTAGACCTGCATTAAAAAAAAAAAAAAAGAAGAAGGAATATAATAGAAAATATCTGGTATACCTAGTAGGGTATTTTTTCTTTTTTTCTTTTGTTTTGAGCAAGACGGAGGCTCACTCTGTCACCCAGGCTGGAATGCAGTGGCGTGATCTCAACTCACTGCAACCTCTGCCTCCTGGGTTCAAGTGATTCAGCCTCCCGAGTAGCTGGGACTACAGGCATGCACCACTATATCCAGTTAATTTTTTAAATTTTATTTTTAGTAGAGACGAGGTTTCACCATGCTGGGCTGAGGCTTCTGTTTCAAATGAGAGTGGATTTACTGGATCATCATGTAAAATGTATTTCTTGATGTGGGTTGTAGTAAAAAAAATAAAAATAAAAAGATTTGGCTGGCAACACTTGCTCACACCTGTAATCCCAGCACTTTGGGAGGTGGAGCTGGGTGGGTCACTGGAGGTCAGGAGGTCGAGACCAGCCTGGCCAACATGGTGAAACCTCATCTCTACTAAAAATACAAAAATTGGCCAGGTGTGGTGGTGTGTGCCTGTAGTCCCAGCCACTCAGGAGGCTGAAATGGGAGAATCGCTTAAACTCTGGAGGCAGAGGTTGCAGTGAGCCGAGACCACGTCCTGCACTCCATCCAGCCTGGGTGACACAGCAAGACTCCATCTCAAAAAAAAAAAAAAAAAAAAAAAAAGAAAAATACCGCTTTTAGAGAGCCCAGCCTTGAGAGAGGAAGGAAAGACTACTTGCAGTTACTATCCTCTAGTGAGCTCTGATTGGCTTTTTAGAATCAGGGCTGCTCTTTGGTTGAAGTCAGCCACTAAGTTCATCTTTAAACATGCTATCTCAAATTCCCCCAAGCCAACCAAAACATGGTATGAGTGAGGATAGAGTTACATAGAATTCAGACTGCTTTGCCCTCTCAGAACTTCTAGGGAACTTCCCTTGGTGTTTCCTTCCCTAATGAGCTCAGCCACTTGTAACTAGCTTATTGAAAGGGCTATGAATATATTATGTTGACTCCTTTTCTGTTCCAGGTTATTATCTTGGGAATAACCCATGTTTTGTTTTGTTTTGTTTTACCTTCAGTCGCTCATAACTATTTAAAACAGTATCTCACTTTCAACTACAGATGCTCCTCTACTTATGGGGTTATGTCTCAATAAACTCACATAAGTAAAAAATATCACAAGTTGAAAACACATTTAATAACCCTGATAAGCCCATTGTAAAGTAGGAAAATAAGTTGAACCATTGAAAGTTGGGGACTATCTGTATTTTACAAGTGTTTTCAGTTTAAAAATTACCAAGCTCTATCCTGCCTGGCCCAGCTCAGTCCTTCCCTAGGCTTAGAAGCCTGTGGTAGAGTGTGTGTATACTGGGGTGATGATAGTGGTTCCTTCTTCCTCCCTTCTTTCTGTCTTCTCCCTTTGTTCCTATTCAGCTGTGCTGCTGTTTCTAGCCCATGTAGGCTCTGGGAAAGGTTAAGGGGGTAGAAACCACAGAAAAAGGGCAAAGTCTTATTTCTGTGGCTAGTAATGTCATAATGTGGGGCCCAGTCTCTGAGTGACATGTGCCCAAAGGCTGACTCTTTCTCCCAGAGCACCTTTTTTCTCTTTTTGGATTCAGGGGGTACATGTGCATGTTTGTTACATGGGTATTATTGCACCTAGGTAGTGAGCATAGTACCCAGTAAGTAGTTTTTCCACACATATCCCCTCCTTCCCTCCCCACTCTGGTAGTCCCCAGTGTCTATTGTTCCCATTATTATGTCTATGTGTATTCAATGTTTAGCTCCCACTTAGAAGTAAGAACATGCAATATTTGGTTTTCTATTCCTACATCAATTCACTTTAGGATAATGGCCTCCAGCTGCATCCCTGCTGCTGCAGAATATATGATTTCATTGTTTTTTATAGCTGCATAGTATTCCATGGTGTAGATATACCACATTTAAAAAATCTAATCCAGGCCGGGCGCGGTGGCTCAAGCCTGTAATCCCAGCACTTTGGGAGGCCGAGACGGGCGGATCATGAGGTCAGGAGATCGAGACCATCCTGGCTAATACGGTGAAACCCCGTCTCTACTAAAAAATACAAAAAACTAGCCGGGCGAAGTGGCGGGTGCCTGTAGTCCCAGGTACTTGGGAGGCTGAGGCAGGAGAATGGCGTGAACCCGAGAGGAGGAGCTTGCAGTGAGCTGAGATCCGGCCACTGCACTCCAGCCTGGGTGACAGAGCAAGACTCCGTCTCAAAAAAAAAAAAAAAAATCTAATCCACCACTGATTGGCATCTAGGTTGATTCCATGTCCTTTGCTCAGAGCCCCATTTTGGTGAGTACTTAGAACTCTTTCCAACCAGAAACTGCCCAGTGCACCACTCTCAGGTGGAGGGGACCCAGTCAGCACCCGACCACCCCGGCTCTAATGGCATGCTCTCCAAAGCTCCTTCTGATCTTCCCAGGAGGCCCTTTCGGGCTGACACACCTTCCAGGTTGTGCACTCTCGCCATGTTCTCACCCAGATGGCTCTCTTGGCTGTGTAATTAGGCAGCTCAATCCCTTTCCTTTCGACTGTTTCAGGGGACAACCAGGTACCCCAAACCTTGTGCTCTCCAAACTCCAGGGGACAGACACGTGTCAAACCCGGAGTCTTTTAAAGTATCCCCTCACTTAGCTTGCAGACCCAAGGTACTCTAACAGCCTCTTTCAAGCAGCTTGCACTTTCTGGTATTTTCTCCATCACTCTTGCCTCCTGTGGTAGAGTCGCTTTGGGCTCCCCCTCAGCAAATCATTCATGGATCAGCAGCAAATCTGCAACATATGGAAATATTTGCCAATTTTTGTCCTCAGCGCTGGGTCTCAGCCAAAATGGAGATTTAGGAAGTTCTCATTTAGTATCCTCTAGCCTGCTTTTGGTTGTTTTGTTTTTCTGTTTGTTGTGTTTGTTTTTTAGAGACAGGGTCTTACTCTGTTGCCAGACTGGAATGCAGTGGTGTGACCATAGCTCACTGCAGCCTCAAACTCTTGGGCTCAAGCAATCCTCCTGCCTCAGCCTTCTGAGTAGCTAGGCCTATAGTCTCAGAGGGAACTGTCTTCAACAAAGCTGGCACTATCCACATCCACTCCTTAAGTTTGCTGTCCACTTCTTGCCTTGCATCTCCTTTTAAGTTTACTTAAGATTGAGAAGCTGATCTCTGACAGCACCATCACAAGGTATAAAAGCGATTTCATGAAAGACGAAAGCCAGCAGGCCATTTCTGTGGTGTCCACACACTTGCTGCTCACCTGTTAGTTTATACAAAGCAGCAAGGGTAGGAGCCACAAATGTTACAGCAAATCACTTTTTCTACTAAAATCCTGAATGGCAGTGCAGCCATTGGATGTCACTAATTACCTTGTGCTACAGTCACAGCTGGCATGCATCTGGAGTGTCAGGCTCAGGTGATGGAAGAGAGCTGAGCATTAGCCTGTAGCAAGCAATATTGTAGGAAGCAGAAATGATCATCACTTCAAATTGGCCACCAGGGAGTTGAAAGATTCTAATACACACACACACACACACACACACACACACAGACAGAGAGAATTAAGATTCGCTCTGGTAGCTGAAGCTATCAGGTCTAACTGAAGAATTTGACTAAGACTGCTTATAATGCTTACGGCTTTGGGACTAATAAAAATCTGCCTTGTGGGTAAAGATGGGCTGTGAGTTAGCCACTACTCAGAAACCTGGGCCTGTACCTTGTCTGCACCACCAGGGGGGCCTTGAAAATACCATCAAATTAAGGTGTATCAAATCCGTATCTATAGGCTTTGGGGGTATTTGGGACAAATAGGTAGAGAAGACTTCTCTAAATGTTGTCTCCAGAGAATCAAGGGTCACTTGGGTAAGTGACTCCTGAATATCCTGCTGGCACATAAGTTCATTTTAAAAAGCCAATTTGAGTGCTTTATATGTACCATGAACTTAGCATTCAGTATCTCTAAGCCTCTCACCACCATTCCTCGCAAAACATGAAACCCTTTTGACACAGATGAGCAAAAAGACTCAGAAAGGTTAACTGCTTAGTTCACCTAGCTTCTTATGGCAGAGCAGGACCCAAGTCTGCAATGAAGCTTGCCATGCATCAGAACCACTCACCTTCACCTCAAGCAAACATTTCCTCTTTAATTCTCACACCCCATGGGTGTCCTTGACTAACTGCCACCTGTAACTGCACTCATCTTTTGAAATCTCTCCAAAGATGGTTCTGGTAAACGCAGCAGGCAGCTATAGGCAACAGCAGCCACGTGACACCAGCGATCCCCACTGCCCGCCATTATTACTAACACTTGGATGTCATCTAGTCAGCACCAACATGTTTGTTGGCCTTTACACAAACGAAACCCCATTTCCTCCAAGCTAAACAACGTCATAGCACAGTAGGCATCAAGGATGATGTGCTTATTTCTGGAGCTTCCTACCCACAAAACGCCATGTTAAGAAAGCCCCTTTCCAACTTTACTATTAAAGATTCAAATAAAAATGATGCTTACTATCCAGCACTTGACATAACTGACTCTCCATCCTTAATTCTAATTCTCCAATTCATATCACCACAATGGACAAATACGGGTCGAGATATGTAAGAAATGACTAATAAAGTGAAAAATAATAGACACGAGGGCTAAAATTCATTGCAAACTCCTTTAAGCAAACATAAACATCCATGTTAAAAGCATCACTGTATAAAAGCACATCAAGGAAATTATGAGACAATTCTGATCATTTTCTGCCTTTTATTGTTATTTCAGAAAATATTTGATGTTTCAAAATGTACATTTAAAAAATCCATACAAAACTGTAATTTGTTTTAAAACCAGACAGAAACAGTGGAAAAATGATTTTGAAAAACAGTTCACCAAAAGTAAAAAGACACCCCTCCCCCCAACCCTTTTACATGAAAGCATAAATACGGCAGGTACAAATTTTCCTTGAGTTCCTTGTTGAAATTTGGTCCATATGAACAGGCTAGAGTAGAAAACAGACAATTTGTCCACATTTGCATTATCAGTTGCTCAGGGCACCAGCAGCCTTAGTTCATCCTTCAGATGTTTTTTTAAACAGAGGAACTGAAAAATGAGGTTTACAGTCTCATCACATGAACACTCAAATCTGTACCCAAGGAAACGGTGGTATTACATTTACTATCACAGCCAGAGCCTATCAGGTGAACAGGGCTATCCACCTGCGGCTGCTGCTTGGCAAAATATCCTTCCTCTCACGTGAGCAAGAAGCTCTAGAATGCTTTTAGGCAGAGTGATGGTGATGTTATGGGCACCACACTAATCTTACTCCTGGACAATGACTTAAGCCCCATCATGAGAATGGTTTTTTCCTCTTCAACAGATTTTGTAAAAATAGACCTCTAAGATGATGCTACATGTTCTAAAAAGAGTGCCACAGAAACCCACCCAGGATGAGAATGACAGCAACAAAAGGAAAGTGGCTGCTGTTTCTTGTGTGAGGGATGATGACTACCCCTCCCATGGGTCCCATTTCTCCCCCAGTTAGATGTTCTAAGGGACAGAAAGGCTGTGGAAAGGACCCCCGGCTGGGAGAGTTATTGCACAACCCGGAAGAGCGAGAAAAACGTGGACAGGCAAGGGGCAGGGGAGAGGGTTGCTGCGACTAACACAAGGTAACACTGAATTAGGAGCTCAAACCGTTCTGCAACAGTCAGACGTGTATGTGTTAGCACTTGAGACTGGGAAGTAAAAGTGAACTCCTTTATCATATAAACTTTGGGCTGAATGGGAAGCAAAACAGACCAAAAGAGGTTATGGTAAGCGTGCCTTTTTAAAAAAATCTGGCGGTGGGGAAAATAATGGAGAAGCAGGGCTTGCTATGTGGGGCCAGACGGGAGTTTTCGAGGAGGGGGCTGGAAACTCTGGGCTTCCCTTAATAGGTATGCTTGTGGTTGGACCACCTCACTGCCTTCCACAGCCACCCAGCTGGGCCAGAAGAGAACTGACACAAGGGAGAAACCAAAAACAGAACACGCCACAGACCCTAATGCTGGGCAGCGGGGTTTGAAACAAATGGGGCAAAACTGTCACAATCCGTGTCCCTTTTATATGTAACTGTACTGAGGTATGGTGTCTTTGGCTGCTTGTGACAAGCAGCCATCAAGCCCTGGCAGCTGGGGGCTGGCCACGGAGTACAAGTGAAAACCACACAGCAAAGTAAGGCACTTATTCTCTCTCTCTCTCACACACACACACACACACACACACACGCAATCTGCTTGGGACAAAAAGTCTACAGGGGTTGCCAAGCACGAAAGGCTACATGGAGACTGCAAATCCCAATGCTCTTCTTTATAGCTCTGCCAGTCCAGGGAACTCCATAAAAGAATGAGGCAGCTCTCACTGGGGGGAACTGGTCTTCAGCCTTTGCAAGGTGGAGCTAACACCCATGCGAGAAGTGGGGTAAAGAGTGAGAAGTTGGTAAAGTCTTCCTCACTGGGACAACCTTGGGCTGGAGAGGGATCCTATTTAGGGTTTCCAGTCATCTGACAATGACCTAATCCTCCAATAATCCCTAAAGTCCTCTCCTGAGGAAAGGAACCATAAGCTCGGAAGGCAGAGCGAGGGAGGAAGAGCACACCACTGTCTTGACTCACAAGCTTTCAGCACTCCGTTAGAGGAGACAGCTGAGAACATCAAGAATTGAAGTTTGTGCACTTGTGCCACCGGCCCTTAGGCGGGAGGTGGGAGAATTAGTTATGTGCAGACTTCCCTCTCTCTCACACCAGGCCTAGGAAAAACCAACTAGCAAGGCTAAAGCATACAAAGGAAATCTAAGCCGAGGCCTTTTCTAGGCACAAAGGGAGTCGGCAACCCACTTCTGATTAAAGCATCTGTGGAAGATAAGAATTTTGTTGTGGAATCCTGGGATGAGATGCACTCTTTCACCCAACCTCTTATTAGCTGCTGAGAAAAAGGTCAAGGGGTACTGACAAAGGAGGTCCAAAGAGAGACCCCAGAAGCACACACCCACCCCAAGCTTCGGGAGTTCTTAGGGTCCCAGGGTTTCCGGTCCAGACAAGGATCTGTGAATGTGGCCAGGGCAGCAAGGTGTCTACTGGGGTTTCTTACATGTTGGGAAGTTATGCCTTGGGACATGAGCAAGTTTCTCAGCAACCATTTCCGTCTGGTGGCCCAGACACACACAGGGTTAGAACTGACTCGAAAGGGAGGACAGTAGCTCCCCTCCTGGCTCAGCCTGCTCCCCCTTCGCCCAGAACCATCCCCTACCTTCAAAGGGAACACATGTAATTTATAAATAGTGCAGCTATCAGCGCCCGGATGGTAAAAATAACTCCCATCATCCCTGCACCTCCAAGGAGGGGAGCCGGTAGCACGGATCCTTGGTCCACCAGCGCCACCTCCCTCTCCTCCCACTGTGTCTGTCGGCTTCCCCACAAATTGAAGTTAGGGCTGTCGAGAGGCCACAGTTGCTGAGGTAGGTCACATCTTTCCTCCTGCCCTCGGTGCATGGTGCCGAACTCTCAAGCTTGGAGGTGTCTGGCGGAGCCTTCACAAATGGCTTGGCACTTTGGGGCAGGAGAAAATGCATCAAACTGAGGAAAACAGCCAAAGTGACCAAAATTAGAACAAGCTAGCCCAACAAGCTCATAGGATGAAGTGGAATTATTTCAGCTCTGGCAACAGAGTCTGTGTCAACCTGCCAAAGACTTGGCTCTGCTGTGAAATAAACGTGCCAGGGAGGGTGGCGGGCAGGGTGGGGGGTGACAAAGTACCCTACAACTACCCTCTAACCACCCTCCTCCCCAAACATCCCTGAAGCCCAGGCTGGCAAGATGCCAGCCCCACTCACGGTCTCAGGGTTTTTGTTTCACATAAAATAAACCCTTAGCACACCCCTGTCCACCGGGAAGCAGAGCCTAAGTTGACTCCGGCCACTGGGCTGGTGGGACCACATCCAAGGCATGAGGTACTGGCAGCACAGAAAGCTTGCAAGAGACAGGCACATGAAGTTGTGGCGTCTCTGGCACGCCAAGTGTCCTGGGACAGAGCAACGGAAACCTACAGGCATGAGAATGAAGGTTGCTTGATGGCAAGACTTCAGCTGCTCTGCTCAACACTACCTCTCCAGCATCTGGCACAGCGCAGGCACCTGGCACATCCCAGCATGCCATACATATCTGTTGAAGGCATAACTCAACGGTTTAACCTGGGCTCACCTGAGAGAGGCCTCCTGCATGTGAAGCCCTGCCAGTGACACAGCCTGGAGGGCACCCAGGATGGGTGTTCTATAATAGGGGAGGAAGGTGGGCGTAGGAGGCTGCTGGCTGAACACGCCATTTGCAGTTACCAGGCAAGGTGGGGGGCCTGAACTCAATTACAGCCTCTGTCGGGGCTGTTTGACTGAAATGGCTAAGGGATCCCGTATCAGGTCTGCTGTATTGGTACCAAAACTGCCCTTTTACCAACAGTTCTGCTGTGCAGCCCAGAGAAGTGTCAGGGAAGGAGAGGGAGAAATGGGGGAAATGCGTATTTTCAAAAACACTGTCTCACTTCCTAAGGGTAATCAAAAGCAACCATGGGTAGCTCTTCCCATTTCTGCAACCTTATTGTGGAGAGGGATGAAGGCCTCCAATGGCGTTAGGAAACAAATCCCTCAGTTACTGGGAAGTTAAAATTTATCTATGATGTAAGTGACTTGGAGGAGGAGAGTTGCCTTGATGAAAAGACCCACTTCCCCCTTTTTGATCTAAATTCAGGTTTGGTTTCTGCTGTGATGTCAGGAAGATGACCAGTATACCAAATGACACTACTATTCCTGCACCTACCAAGAACGACTCCCCTTCGCCTCAGCACAGAGTTCGGAGGTTCTTAATTAGGATCTTTTTTTATTGTTGTTGTTTTAGACAGAATTTTGCTCTTGTTGCCCAGGCTATAGTGCCATGGTAAAATCTCTGCTCACTGCAACCTCCGCTTTCTGGGTTTAAGCAATTCTCCTGCCTCAGCCTCCCGAGTAGCTGGGATTACAGGCACCTGCCACCATGCCTGGCTAATTTTTTTGTATTTTTAGTAGAGATGGGGTTTCACCATGTTGGCCAGGCTGGTCTCCAGCTCTGGACCACAGATGACCTGCCCACCTCAGTCTCCCAAAGTGCTGGGATAACAGGCGTAAGCCACTGCGCCCGGCCGTAATTAGGACCTTTTTAAAGCTGAATGCCCCTTCTAAAAGTCCCCACAAGGCACCATAAGGACTTGGAGGCCTTGTCTTCAGGTGGAGGGGAGGGGAAAGAATCTGTGAGGGAAGGGGCCAGAAAGGCGCCTATCATCTACCCAGAGAGTGATTCTCAGTCAGTCATGGTTTCATGCAGCCTAAAATGCTGTCGTTGTGCTCAACAAACGACAATTCCAAAGAACACTCAACAAGGGCGGCCAGATGGACCGTGGTCCAAGTGACCCTCCCTGGACACCAAGGGACCGGCATGGGGCTGAAGCCCTTGAGGCTTAGTGTTTCTGCAGCTAGAGATGAAGTCAAGGTAGTAAGTTTGGCCCCTGATGGGGCTGGCTGGCTCTGGAGGTGAGGACCAGCATATCTCAGGCAGGTTTATGAACCGCTGTTTGGTTTGGTTTTGAATGCTTGTGAATGTCTAAAAAAGCAACGGCGACTGGGACTGCTGGAGAAAGGCCTAGGTCGACTCCTCTGTGGGTTCTGCCACCATTACCTTTCTGGAGGGGCCTGCTGTGCAGTGTGCTCTGCTCTTGCTCTAAGCAGTGGGAAGACGTGTCTCCCCCACAGAGTGACAGCAGGCTGGCTTCCAATCCGCGGCCAGCCACTGGTAAGCGCTCAAGTCACGGGACCCAACTGAGTTCACACCATCCTTCTGGGTTGAGTTGTCATGTCCCAAATCCAAATGCCTTGGCATTTACAACGAGCAGTGGCTGCTGTGCCTCAAGATGGTACTTGTAGAACTGGAATCATATATCTCATCAGTTAATCAGCACCAAGGAGATGATGACCCGAGAGGGCCGCTGTCTCTTCTTCTTGCCCATCCACATGAGGACCACCGAGGGCCTGCTACCAGCCCCAGCCTTCTGACTGGCAGGCCCTGGGGGACCGAAAGACAGGACTGCAATCTTAGCTCCCCTCCCATTGTAAAAATCAGACAGAAAAATGGCAAGATAAGGTGAAATTAGAAAGGGAAAAGGCAAAGCAGCAGCCATGAGGGAAGAGACAGAGCAAGCAGAAAGGTGCCAGCTACCGGTGCCTGGGGTTCTGGAAAAGCCAGCACAGGACAGGAGTGAGGACAGGAGGTGGCCTGAGGGGAGAAAGAGAAAGATTTTTGGCTTTATTGAGAATGGTTTGTGGAAGAATAAGAGAAAGCCAAGAAGAAAGAAAGCGAAACCCCACATTGAAAGACAGGTTTCGGCCGTTTGAGACGGAGCATCACAGGCAGGGAGGAGGAGGCAGGGAGGGGCGTGGGCTCCTCGCCCCCTGCTGGGCCCCCACCAAGAGGATTCCTGTTCTTAGCACTTTGGCCTTAGGGAGACTTGAGTTTCTTAGTCCGTGGGGAGGTTCCGTTCTCTGCCTTCACCACTCCATTTTCATGGTAACCTGGGAAGTGGAGAGAGACAAGGATACATGATATTTCTGCTGCAGCTAAGGCAGGAGAGGGGAGGGTGGGGCCAGGCCAAGGAAAGGGTCCAGGCAGCCCGGCTGCTACACATGGATGCACCAAAGGGGTGCAGGGCTGCAGCCTTGCACAGCCAACAGAAGCCAGCAGATGGCTCCCAGGAGGGTCCTGTCTTCCCCAGGGCCCCGTTTGGGAGGCTTGGTCTCTGACTGCGCTTTAGCAGGAAGGGCCTCGGATGACACACAGTAACTCAGCAACAACAGAGGCCAGCCTGCCCAAGCCCGAGGCTGGGGCTAGATACTCGCCGAAATCACTGAGATGCTGTCACTGTCTCAATGTCCTCAGTTCCTCTTAGGCCCCTGCAAGGCATCAGCCCATTTCCAGTTCAGCAAGAACTCCTAGGAGCAGCGGCCACAGAAGGGAGGGGGACGAGAGGCTGTAGGAACAAGGCCTCGCGCGGATGCCCAACACTCCTCTGGCAGAATAATTGTGCTCTTTCTATTGTTCAAAATACCTCCGTGCGCCTGCTCAAAGTCAGAGGTACTGGCTGCAGTCTTATGCCCCATAGCACCCCTGCCAGCCAGGCCTGACTCTGCGACACACCCAGCTGCGCGCGTGTCTGGTTCAAACACACATAAGCCTTTGCCAACCAGGTGGCCGCCTGGAGAAAAGCAGGTGAGTCAGAAAGCAGCGCCCAGTGCAGACAGGCCCCCAGGCTGGGCAGAACGTGCAGGGTTGGCAGGGCCTGGGGACCTGCTGAAGGTGGGTGATGACTGGAGTGCATGCAGGGGCCAAAGGAGAAGTGGGTGTCCCACCCCTACCCCCCACCTAGCACTGTGTCACTGTGAGTCATTCTTGGAGACAGAGGAGGAGCCAGCAAGCTGGGAGGCAGGGGCAGGCTGAGATGTGGAGCAAAAGGGCAGGTGAGGACAGAGGCCACTGTCCGGCACTGAGAATGGGCGGCGGCAGCAGCAGCAGCAGCAGCTGGCTGGGGTCCAGAAGCCACCCTGAGGACACGCTTCCTGCCAGAGTTCCCCGCCCAGCCACGGCCCTGCCCCACAGTGGCCAGGGCTCCCAGCCTAGTTAGGGCCAGCCCCACCCAGTCTGTCCTTGGCCCACACCCAGCCACGTGCCAACCAGGGAGCTAGGAGCCCCAGCCCCGAGGAAGGAGTCAGGAAGGAGAAGCTGGCAGGATTGGTTTGGGGAGCACCCAAGAAGCCTGGTGCCTTGGCTCCTCCCACCCATCCCAGCCAGACTTCCCTGGCTCCACTCTCTGCCAAGGGCCCTGGCACTCACCAGATTCCCTCTTGATGAGCCTGGCTGGTAGTCTGGGTGTAGCTGGGACTCTCCGCTTTGCACTCTGCTCATTCCAGTATTCCCGCCAGTGCCGAAGCTGGGAGTGGATGAAGCGCCACATGAGCCACGCCTGGGCGGCACACACCAGCAGCAGCACGCAGAGCCTACGGAGGGGCAGGGGGTGGGCTTAGGCTGGGGCTTGGGCTCACAGCCTTGTGGCTGGGTTGTGCGGGGGAGAACTAGGGCCAGGGGCCCTGCCGTTCTCATGGCTCATCAGCTCCTTTCACCGCCAGCCCTCTTGCATACCACCACTATCACCAGGAAGAGTGTGTGCTTCAGTCAGTCTCTGCTCCAGCACACATCACATGTGCCAGGGACATGGGAAGGAAGTGGCGACAGATGTACGGCCAGCTCTACAATCACGCTACTCCCGTGACGAGGGAGGGGTCCATGGCTGCGTGTCTTCTGCGTACATCGCACAGAACAAGACTAATGTAAGCTCCACAAATACTGGTGGAATTCAAATGATCTGAATTTCTGGAAGAGTGGCTTCTCATTTAACATGTCACTTAAAAGTAGAACAACCCTGGGCAAATCACTCTCCTGGGCCTAGGGGCTCTGGGAAATAGTGGCTTCCTCGCTGCCTTTCTCACTGGTACAGGAGGCCACTGGCCAGGCCACTGAGCACATAGTTTTAAAGCCCCCACACGCAAGAAGAAGACAATGATATCAACTGAGACACTGAGTGTGACGTCTCTATGTGCCACGAAGTGCCAGACAAATGTACGGGACTCCTATTTGGACTGCAGTCTGAGCAGGCCAGGACCAGGGGGTGAAGATGGTTTGGATGGAACCAGAGGCTGCTATCTCTTCTCCCTTCAGGCCTGATATCCAAAGATTTCCAAAAAAAATAACAACATGTGGGAGACGAAAGGGTCTGCTGCCTCCAGACCTTCTGCAGGGCCTGCGCCAAGTTCAGGAGGCTCCTTGTGGTACTCAGGAAGCCCTGGCTTATCACCTTGGACTTCTGCTCGACTCACCTGCAAAACAAAGTGTTGAAGTTCCCTTTCTCGGGGTCAAATGCCTGGTTTTCCATGCGAGCCAGTCCAAAGCCAATGGCCAGCACAGCAAGGGTGAGGATGAAGAGGCGGGTGACCCCAAAAACAGCAGCCCAGGCACTGAACCTGCCCACAGAGGCAAAAGAGGGATGTCAGTCTTTAGCGCCCTTGAAGGAATCTTCACCCACTTCTCCAGAAGACACCCCAAGTGGGAAGAGGATTCAAGGGTGGCTGGGAAAGTGCTTGAGGGATGAGATCTCTAAACTCAGATGTTCCAGAAAAAAATAATGTGAGGGCACCACCTGCAGGTAAGCGGGCAGTGTGCACCCAGGGAGGGACCCTCAGTGCACAGGGAGGGACCCTGAGGTGCACTCAGCGGGAACCCCTGCCCAGGCCTCTAAGCAGGCCAGCCTGCAGCAGCCCCACTTACAGTTTCTCGTTGTTTTCATCTGCAAAGTAGAAGAGTCGAGCCGTGTGGAAGAGGAACTCAGTTGAGTACTGCAGCAGCAGCAAGATCAGGCCCAGGCGGCTCAGGCTGAGGGGGAAAAAGACTAGCCTTACATTCCCTCCGAGATGCTTGTGGGGCAGAAGCCATTGCATCTTGGCTCAGGCTGTCCCCTGTGCCTGGCTGAACTCTGCTTTCCACTCCCACGTTCCCTGGCTGGCTCTGCTCCATCCTTTAGGATTCAGTTTAGCTGTCACACCTTTAAGACGTTTTTCCTAATACAGACCCGCTGGCTGTTCAGCTGTCCTGTCTCGGTCAGATTCCCTTGCCTGCTCCCACAGCAAATCTGGCATAGGCCCTTCACAGTACTTAGCACCTTGCACTCATCACCTTGGCTGGAACCAAGCACATAAAAGGTACTCAGAACACATTTGCTGAGCTCTGAGTATAGGAATATGAAGTGTTCCTGTTGTCTGACTTTCCATTATCCAAGTCTTCACAGCTCCGAGATACATGCAGAAGCAGGAAGTGCTCCTTCTGTGTGGTCCTGCTCGTACATTCTCCCCGGTCCTCACCACTGCTACGGTGACAGTGCAGACTGGCTTCTTAGACCCGTTATGCATGTGACACATGAGCATCCAACACAAGGGCAGAGTTGGCATCACCCCACAGCCTTCGGCCCTCAAAGACCCATCCATGAACTGATGCTGCTACAGGCCACCAGAGACAGGAGACAGAGTTCGAGAGCTCCCTCCCCGCCTGAATCTCACTAATCCAAGTCAGTCATTTGCCCAGGATGCCTGCTGCAAGGACCTAGTCCAATGCACCTCGGGATTTCCAGGCACCTTGGCAGAAAGTTACACACAGTGAGCTCTGTAAGTGCCAGCTCAGAGAAAGTGTGGGGTGCTCTCTTTTACTGCATGGATAACACTCAGCAAAAGCCCAAATTATCAATGACACAGCTTATTACCATCAATAGAACTCTTTTCATAAAAGAGGCTCTCAAGAACTGACATTATAGCAACTCTTTCTGCCTCTAGATCAACCAAGAGAGACCTACTCTCCAAGTCATTATAAACCAAAGGGAAAAGAATTCCAGGGCTACGAGCTTTAGCAGTGTTTACACTGGACACTGTGAGGCAAGAGCCCAGCTTTGGGAGGCCTTCAAGCTGCAAAGCCATAGTTCAAAGGCCAACATCCATTGGAAGTCTTCCTGGCTCTCTCTGTTGAGGGTCTTCTTCTGGGTTGCAGAGCAGATGATACATACTGTGTTATGGTGCTCATCATTCTAAACTCTCCTTACCTATGTCTATAACTCTCTCTTCAGACTAAGAATGAACCACTGAAGATAAAGAATCTTCCATTACCATCTTTGTATTGTCAAGTCTTAGCATGGTGCTAGGCACACAGAGGGTGTCAACAAATGCCTGATAATTATATGATTGTGTGGACAGATGCATGGACATAAAAGGGCAAGGAACTCTGGCTGGCTCCATGGTCTCACTCACTTTAAGAGGTATGCTCCAGCTATGTGCACCAGGTACAGGCAAATATACTGGAGCTGGCGGGGAATTTCCTCCTGGAAACGAGAGAAGCAGATGGTAAATTTGCTAATTCCCTAAACTGAAGACTCAGGGAAGGGGGAAAAGTGCAGGGAGTTGAGAGAAGGCCAGGCTTCTCTGGGCTGCTTTAACACAGTCCCATGTCCCACGAGTCCCACAGTCCCACTGCATCAGGCTGCTGAAATTCAAAGGCATTCAGGTCCATTCCCAAATTCCAGCAGCCTTGGGTCTAGGGTCAGAGGGCGAGGTTTGGATTGAGAAAGAAGAAACAGGGACTGGAGAAGAGGGCTCTTGGAAATAATTCAGAAGGAAACTATAAAAAGTAAAAATTTAAAAAGACTATGGAAATGGCAAAGACCTCTCCTTTGACATCTAGAAGATGAGAGTTAGGTTTCCTCCAAAGCCACAGGTCTGGTGGAAGAGGCAGGCAAGAGACTGACACTGGTGGACAACACTCATGGGGGTCTACATGGCACTTCTCCAAGAGATGACTCAGCATGTTGCTCAACCCCGAACATATTCCTATCACCACCCAATACTCCATGCTTCTGGAGGAAAGGAAGGGAGGTACCCCCGGGAATAGCAGGAAGGGAGTGGTGAATGAATGGCCTCCAAGAAGGGGGAGAAGTGAGCACTCACCTTCCGTACCTTCTGGAAGTATAGCTCAGGAAGTGCGTGCAGCCAGTAGGCCAGCTGGCATAGGTAGAAAAACTTCACCTGGAAGCTGGAGACAAGGGGGCAAGTCACAAGGGCAGGATAGAGAAAAGTGTCCCTGCAGGCCCTGGCCAAGCATGCGAGGGAAAAGCATGGGCCGAGACTCTGCCTGTGAGGAGCTGGTCCAGGAGCAAGGGAGTAAGGCCAGTGACCAGCGCACCCTGAGCCTGGGACCCTGGCTTCTCTGTTGGCCTGTGCCCTTGTTCCACATACAAGACCACTTAAAGGGACACGGAAAGTCCACAGAAAGAAACAAACGTGATTAAAAGAGTGCAGAGGAGGAGGAATCCTTCAGCCTTGAGGAGGGAGCTGATTACAGAGCACTGCTGATGGAGATGGGGACCAACAGATATACTGACACAACGAACGGCTCTAAGCAGCAAGGGAAGGCTCTAACTCAGTCCTATGTCCTTTGCTATTGTTGCTCTTAAAGATCTCAGGAAAGGCAGCCAGGTGCAGTGGCTCACGCCTGTAACCCCAGCACTTTGGGAGGCTGAGACAGGTGGATCACCTGAAGTCAGGAGTTCGAGACCAACCTGGCCAACATGGTGAGATCCCGTCTCTACTAAAAGTACAAAAATTAGCTGGGCGTGGTGCAACATGCCTGTAATCCGAGCTACTTGGGAGGCTGAGTCAGGAGAATCGCTTAAACCTGGGAGGCGGAGGTTGCAGTGAGCTGAGATCGTGCCATTGCACTCCAGCCTGGGCAACAAGAGCAAAACTTCATCTCAAAAAAAAAAAAAGACAAAAAATAAAGTTCTCAGGAAAGGCAAAGGGTGGCCTCCTGAGGGAGATGGCCCCAGGTACTGCCCTCGGGGTAAACCGCCCTCTTGGCAGTACTATATGAGGCAGAGGACGCTGGCTCCGACAGAGCACCAGCCATGGCAGGCCAGAAGGGAAGACACTCTACGGATGTCAGGGGGTCGCCAAGAAGGTAGACAGCCCAGAGGGCATTATGGAGGGAGATGATCTGCTTCTGTATCTGTCTCGTGCAGCTGAGGCACCTCCGTGATGGGAGCCAGCACAGATGGAATTTCATCTGGGGATTCGCTGGTCAAGCATGCTGACAAGAAGCGGCTTCCAGACAAGTCTACCATCCACAATAGGCTCAGGGCATGACCTGCTCGTCAGGCCAGCTGGGCCTGTGGTGTTCTGGCCACACTCAGCTGGGACAGGAAGGCAGCGGGCCCGGTCGCTCCTCCCTGGGGCTGAGTCACGAGAATACTCACGGGAGGTGCACATGCGGGTAGTCCTCCCAGAGGCTTCTTGGGTTTGTTAAGTATCCTTCCTGCAGTGGGTGAGAAGAGAGACCATTTAGAGATGTGAACATGAGACCTGCTGGGGGTCCTAGGACTGGTCCAGGGGTCAGGGATGCATCCAGCCCCCACCTGACAGAAAGAGGAAGGAAGGGGAAATGTGAAAACAGAGAACTTCTCTGTGTGGGACCCCTGGCGCTTGGCTGGTTTCTTTACTGTGGAAGAGTCATGCTGGAGTAGGAAGGGCCATGGTCTGAGGTCCAAAGACCCACATCTGAAGATGAGTCTGACAAGCGAATTAGTCTTGCTCCTCTGAGCAAGCTCATTAGTCTCCCTAAGCCACAGCTGGCTCATCTGCAAAACAAAATAAAAATACCCACCCTCACAGAGTTATTGTTGGAAATGAATGAGACAGTTTATGTGCCAGTGTCTAGTCCTGTGCCTGGCATGCAGGCGCTCAGGAAATGCCTCTATAATGAATACACAAATGAACTCTAGAATCACCACCCGCTGGAAAAATGAAAAGCCTACTTTGGCTTTTCACATCCTGCTGAATAAGAAACATGGCAGGACCCCGTAGGCCTCACCATGCAGCTGGACTCTGACACCTACCACACTGTGTCATTACTGTCCGTTGTTTCCATTACTCTTGCAAGTCCCTTCGCATTAGGGCCTTTTCTTGCCTATCTTTAGGATTCTAATATCTAGCCCAGCACCTTATATGGGGTGGGGAAGGTAACATGAAAATCCTCCCATCACAAAACATCTAGAAATGCTGGCGGAAATCTAATGAATATTCTTTTAAACACAAAGAGCTGATGAGCTCACAGTAAGCAAGGGAAATCCCCCGGGACCCAAAGGGAGAGGGAGGCTAAAAGGCAGAGCAGTAAGGTGACACTGTAGCAGCCCAGAAGGCACTTCTCATGGGCCAGGGTTTTTGTGCCCATGTGAGAACAGAAGATGGTGCCTTGGGAGGTGGAACCTGAGACCCTTGTATAAGATCAGGACCTCTGAAAGGCCGCAATCTCAGAGACAAGAAAGACTAGAAAGTGTTTGCTGATCAACACAGGGAAATGAAGATGTCTGCTCAGCCCATACTCAAGGTGAAAACAAAATCATGTATTCTAAAAATCTGCAACCTCAGGTTCACTCTGAGTTTGCAGGTGAAATATACCACCTGTGTGATCCAAAGGCCACCAAGCTAAAAAATTAGAATAGCGTTGTGGGCCAGTGATACCCTAGGGACATACCCTCATCCAAGGATGCTCAGGATTACCACAGATAAAACCTTGCTAAAGATGAATTTATAATTCAAGATTACAAAACACGGAAAGAAACAATCTGCCACAGGCAAGAGTCAGCTGACACTACAGGAGTGCAATAAACACCAGTTGGCTGAATGAACAAATGATGAATGTTTTGTGCAATTTCTCTCTTCTGAAGAAAAGCCTCTTATTTGTCACTCAGAGAAGGCAGAGCAGATTAGATTAGGATGACTTCATTTTAGAAATGGGAAAATGAAAAAACAGATAGGCAGGATCTCCTGAAATAAGATAGTTTTGTTTTGTTTTGTTTTGTTTGTTTGATACGGAGTTTTGCTGTTGTTGCCCAGGCTGGAGTGCAATGGCACGATCTCGGGTCACTGCAACCCCTGCCTTGCAGGTTCAAGTGATTCTCCTGCCTCAGCCTCCCAAGTAGCTGGGATCACAGGCACACAACACCACGCCCAGCTATTTTTTGTATTTTTAGTAGAGATGGGGTTTCACCATGTTGACCAGGCTGGTCTCGAACTCCTGACCTCAGGTGATCCGCCTGCCTCAACCTCCCAAAGTGCTGTGATTACAGGCATGCACCATCATGCCCAGTCAAGATAATTTTTCAGTAGCACAGCTGAAATCTGAGTTGGACCACAAAACTTCTGGTCCAACAACTTCAGGCTAGGTTGCTTCAGTAAATCAGAAAATCAACTGAGCTGGTGGCTTTGATGAGAAGGCTGAGAACCTCAAATGTTCACACTGGGATAAAACCAGACAGAGGTTTTATAGTGCTCAGCATTCGGCCAACAAGGGTTAGTAAGAAGTATTCTAGGTTATTGTCTATTAGGATCTTTAGTTGTATTTTCAAGTGAGGGCTGATCCACCCACCTTTGAGTCACTAAACGCCCTGTGATCTGTCAGTATGCCTTTCAGGTAGAGTCCACAGCCCTAATTCCACAAACTTGGGCCTCCATGAGCACAACCTAACTGATAGGTCCAATTGGATACATGTATACCACTGTAGTCACGGCCACCTGGATTAGAAGGAAATGATCTCACCTCGAACTTACATGGCCTCATTTCTAATCTCTTCTCACTACCACTGCCCTCCTTTCTTCTCCCTGGGTCACGCACTGATTGAGGAATAAAGTGGACGAGGCTCTCAGGTGGTGGCGTGTGTGGCGGTCGTGACAGTTGTGAGCTCTTTCACATACACTGCTTCTATCACCCCCACCCGCCCCCTATGTCACGCACACACGCCTGCCTTCATTAGCTCTCCTGCCCTAGGCTACCTCATTCCAGGGACATCAGAGAGGTGACAATGTCTCTTCCTAGAGGAAGCAGCAATGTACTTAGCAGGAAAAATGGTACTTCTGAAACTGAGGTGGGAGAGAAAGTTTTGCCAAAACAAGACTCGCCAAGAAAAGCAGCACTGAGAGCAATGTAAAGCCCAGACAATCTCATGATTTTAAACAGGAACGCTCCTTGGCTTGGCCTCTTACTTAGAGACAAAGAGGTCAGAACTTTGAAGCCAACAAGCAAAGAAACTCCCCAGAAAAATGTTGCCTGCTTGTGAATGTCCAGTCCACTGGGACTGGAGGAGGAAAGGGGTGGAGGGAGGAGAGCAGGGGGAGCCAGAGGAAAAATGACTCACTGCTCTGAGAACAGCCTTTTCCAGACCTCTGTCCAGGCAGCTGTCTGAGGGAGGACTGAGGCTGGGGCACCCTCTGAGCTCAGGCACGCAAAGCACCTGAGTCCACAGGGGGCTGAGGGTGACCCAGCAAGCACCTGAAACCCACCCCAGATCCCATCCACTGACAGGCCCCAGCGGATGGTTTGGAGAAGCTTTTGAAATCCTTTGTTGTCTCTTGATTCTAAAAATTCACCCATGAGCTAAGCAAGGCCTCAACAAGGTGGAGAGATCCCTCCTGTTTCCCCAGCAGCCTTCCTTTTGGTGTGTGAACAAACACAACCACGAAGAACAGCGTAATTCAGACACAGCACAGGCAAGTGTTACATAAATTCAGACATACCTTATATTATTTGACCATCAGAACAACTATGCACTAAAAATCTGCCCTAAAGCAACTAGTCTGTTAGTAGAAACCGGTCCTGGTACAAGCACCAGCGTTAAGGACATTCCCTCTACTTGGTTCTAAAATCTACGGTGGATTTTAGGTTCTAAAATATGAAGTCAGATGTGGCAAGGAAGTCAGACAGGGAAGACCAAACGCCCACCCATCCTGCTTTCTCCAGTGGAGTGTTCTTTTCTTTTTCCCTGAACAATGAGTAGTCGATCAAAGGTAGATTAAAAGTTGGAGGCTGACATTCCCATAAAATGATTGGTGGTCCAGCCACACTCCCACTGCTCTACTTCTATATATGCAGAGAGAAATGTTTCAGTCAAACACCAAAATAATACTGGTATTTCTGGTGGGAGGAATTTGCTTTTTTGAACTTCTCTATATTGTTCGCTTTTTAAAAAATAATCATTTATGATATTTATTAAAACAACCAATTCATTACTTAAAAAATGTTGAAGGCTGGAGAGAGAAGATGCATTTGCAGTTTACTCACTCATTCTACAGCCAACATTTAGCGGGCACTTAGTATGCGCCAGGCACCATACCAGGGATACAGCAGTGAGCACGGTGCCTGCTAGCAGGCAGCTCAGAATCTAGTGGGAGAAACAGACAGAGAATACACCAACAAGAAAAGCACCAGCAACAGGCACAGTACAGAAAATGCCAATTGGTGGGGGATTCTCTGAGGAGATGGTATCTGGGAAGAGACTTGGATGGCAAGAAGGAGTTGGCCATGGGATGGCAGAGGATGAAGCCCTTGAGCAGAGAAACCACCAGTGCGCAAAGCCCAGGATGCAGAACAGCCAGGACAAAAGTGGGGTTGTGGCCAGTGAGATGAGACCAGCAGGATCAGCAGGACCCAGATCCCATGAGTGGGGAGGAAAAACGATTTCACTGCAAGTGTGATGGGGGCTTTTAAGCATGGGAATGTATGGCTTTATTTCTGTTTTAAAAGATCCATCTGGCTGAGCAGAAAATGGATTGGGGTAGGAGGGTACAAGAGTGGAAACAGTCTCCTAGAAAAAAAGATATTCAGTGTCTAGGCAAGAGAAGATGGTGGCTTGGACTACACAGATCAAGGTGTCTCAACCTTGGCACTATGGCTAGATAATTCTCGGTTGTGGAGGCTGTCCTGTGCGTTAAAGGCTGTATCGTAGCATCCCTGGCCTCCACCCACTAGACACCGGTAGCATATTGCCAAATGTCCCCTATAGGCCCAAATCTCCCCTGGTCAAGGGTCACTAGACTAGGGGTGGTGGTGCAGGCAGAGAGCGGCAGACAGTCTCAATGGGTTTGGGAGGTACAGCTGGCAGGACCTGCAGATGAAATGACTGTGGAAAGTGAGAGAAAGAAGAGTCGTGAAAAAATTTGCATCGTAACAGAAAAATATGATTTTTAAAAAAACAAGCTGTTTTTATGTCTTTTACAGAACTACCTCTCTTCTTTTTCAATCACTTTCCTTCTAGGAAGCACGGTTCCGATGGAGGAGGGCAAGGAGTCAAATGCTGTCAGGAGGAGTTGGGGGTCACTGGAGCTTTCCGTGGTCCCCTGGTCTCTGTGCCTATTGAATATGTTGAGTGGGGAACTGGCTCTCCCCAGAATAAAAGACTGTTAGGTGCCTCCCCAAGACAAGCCTATGTGCTCTCAAACTAATTAGCATCATGTTCAAATCCTTGAAGAACTGAGAGAGGCAAAGACAGAGCTGCTGAGCATTTCACACCCTGGAAGGCATGTTAAGCAACTTGGCTCTAGCCTCCAAATCTGGTCACCACGTGTCCCAGCTGCGGTGGAATGTCTGGGGGTGAAGTTGAAAGGGTAAAAGTGACTCAGAGATGAGGCAATCCTTCTCCTGAACAGCGGTTAAGCATCTTTGGTTGTTATCTTGAGGCTGTTCTGCTTCAAAGCAGCTTAGGCCTCCAGGGGTGGGCACGGACGGAACGTCAAGGGACTAGGTGTGGTCTGAAACCTGGAAGTCTAGGGACTTACGTGCACGGCACGACAGCAGGGATGCACTGTTCACACAGTGTCAATCTGCCCCTGGGACTGTGACAGAGTAGCCTTGCTTGAGAGGACAGAAGTCTTGGGCCTCTCATTTAAAATTCCTAGCGTTCTGCTTAGGAAAGCTGTTCTACGATGAAATGATAACAGGAATAAAAACAATGTACAAAAGGACATGTTGACTCTAGCTTTGAGAATAGGAATTCAACATTCAGCTCTAGAGACAGAGTTCCTTGTGATGGAAGGGCCCATCACTGTCACTGAAAAAAGAGGAAGAAAGGGAGGGATCTGTGGAAGGCCAGGAAGGAAATCTTAAAGAGGTCACAGGGTTGCTGAATTTTCCAAGACCCAGGCATGGATTCCTCAGGGGCCCAGGTTACAGAAAGGTGGAGCTCCAGGTGGTGGTGGGCACTAACTCAACACTTCCTAGCAGGACAGGCAAGGTCTTGTTACAGCAAACTCCAAAGGACCATCCGCATTCCTTTCTATGAGGGAATTTTGCTGTATCAAAGGTTGCTTGAAATAAGAGTCCGTTTACGTAGAAAGGAGGGGAAATTGTCCGGTCCTGCGGGCATCTGTTGCAACGGCATTGACTCTCACAGGATTTGATGAGCTGAGAGAGTGAGGCTGGCCTCGTTTATAGAAGGCCAAGGTAGTAAAACAGAGAGTAAGCTGGGCTTGGAACTCTACGTCCAAGTCCAAACTATCCTTGCTGCTTCAAAACCACAGACCCAAAGGCATACTGCAAAATTTGAGCTTGGAACTCTTCAATCTGTAACACGGGTATCAGAATGAACATCAAACATATCTTATGGGACCGTGTTTGTAGAAGGGCCTTGTAAAACAATACAGTGTTAATGTAGGTACACGGTATCATTACTGCAGTATTGCATAATGATTATAACAAGTGGTGACTGTTGGCCAAGATGACTCTCTCCAGCTATAAAATGGCATCTCTCTGCAATACCACGAGAATGCAAACATAGTTTCATTTCTAAGAAGCTAAGAAGGTTCTAAGAAACTTGTTCCCCTTAACAGAAAAAGAAAAAGAGCAAGGCGTCCTCTGCAGTCATTTGATCAGCAATCCCAGAGCCGGAAGTGCCCCTTGGTCTGAGCTCTCCCACTTCAGCCGTCCTGAGAATGGCTCACCGTCACCACCACGTAGAAGCACCAAATCACCGAGGTGAAATGAAAGACGACCAGCTGTCCAGATTCATTGAACTTGCTGTGTTTGACCTTGGAGAGATGAAGCCGTTTGCTGATTTTCTAAAGAATAAAGAAAACCCCTCATATTAATATACAAAGGTATCCATACTGGGCAGGTTTCAAACTCCTGTTTTCTCCCCACAAAAGGGTTGAACATCCTTAGAAGTTTGCAGCTGGCCATAATCCAAGGTATTTGGTGTAAGCCTACTGTGTGCATACAGTGCTTGGTCTAAGGCAAGCATTTTGAGAAAGTGGCAAGATGAATGCCTCTAGCCTACATGTAAAGAAAATATCCCCAATTACTCCATGTGCCACAGACCCATAGGGAGACCATCTCCAGACAGCTTTCTCTCTGGGTAATAAATACTGCCGTTCCATGTGCTGATTAAAGGAGGCTGTGAGAGGGAACAGAACTCAAAGCGTGGTGAAGGAAGCCCAGGCAATAGACCCAACCAGCGCAAGCAAGTTGGAGGATGAATGGGTGCAGAGCTGCGGTTTCCTCCAAGGCCAGGTCCTCCACCCCAAGGCACCTCCCCAGCTTCTGATCTCAGAATCCAGACATGTCACTTACATCTAAAATGTACTCCTGAACCACAGCGTGCAAGATGATGGTGATGAAGATGTAGAACAAGATTGTGACCAGGTCCTTAGGGCCATAGTGGTAGTGCACGGTCTCACTGTCTGTGGAGGTAATAAAAGTCCCATCAGCATCCCTGGGGGAAGGAAATACTCTGGGACCCAAAACTGAAATGAGATGGGAAGCAAAATGTGCCATCAAATGGTACCCATTTGCTATAGCCCCAGACTCAGAAGAAGGTTTCTGGTTTCTGCCCCAGATTCCTACCCACCCTCTGGTCTTAGCCCTTGGAAGCACCAACGAAGGTGACTAAGGAGAACCAAGTGCATGGCTACATTGTCATAACAGTATCTCCCAAGTCAGTGCAGCAGAGCACAGCGGTTAGTAGCCAGGGTTGGAGACCACCAATCCCCATCACTGGCTCTATCACTCCCTAACTGTGTGACTGTGGATAAAGGACTAACCTCTTTGAGCCTCAATTTCCTCCCCTGTAAAATGGGACTACAGTTATGCTTTCCCAAGAAAGCACCGCATAAGGGCTGAAGGTGGACTCAGAAGCTGGACTCCTCAGTTTGTACCGCAGCTCTGTCCCATGTGTCCCAGGGGTATCTATCTCCATGTGTGACTTTTCTGTACCTCAGTTTTCTCATCTGAAAAATGAGGGCAACATTTCCTGCATAGTAGGTTTATTATGAGAATTAAATGAATAAATGCGAAGTGCTTAGAACAGTGTCTGGCACCTAGTAAGTGCTATATACATACTTGCTATTATTTTTGTTGTTGGGCTATGGTAAGGATCAAACGAGATAATTTGCTTACAACAATGCCAACAATTTACAGGAAGTCTGTTTAAATGGTAGCTTATTAAAATACAATTTAATAGTAATAAATGAGACAGCATCCCAGGTAGAGCAATCTTGTGAAACTCTGCCGTTGCAGCCTGTGGACAGGGGAGAATCTGCATGCTTGCTCCAGTCAGTGGGCAGCAGGCTGCGGGGCTGTGAGCCTGGTGGCCGTGTGCCTGGGTCTGGTCTGCTCTCTGCAACCCCCACCTCCACCAGGCAAATGGCTGCTCTCCAGCTGTGTTGCATTCGCTCTGAGTCACACACGCATGAGTCATCTCGCTGCTGAGATGCATTTACCAGAAGGTAGCCAGGCTGAGTTTGTTTCAGGGTGGCCAGGGAACAAAGTCAAGCTGACTGGGTCACTCTGGGAGTCCACCCTAATCTCAGCCACCCTAGACTGAGGGAATGTAACGGTGGGCAGTGGTGAGGGGGTGGGAGGAGGTGGCGAGGACAGAGAGAGCATGATCTTTGAAATCAGACAAACTTTCCTTTTTCCTCTCCCTCTTCCTTTCCACAAAGACCTCTTCTGTGAGAGGCACTGGGCTAACTGTTGAAACATGGAGATAAAAGACACCACCCCTGGTTGGAAAACATACAGTGCAGCAGGGAGACTAACAGACAGATGTACAATTACACTACAGACAGGCAGCACTTCCAAGAGGCACACACAGTGAGCCACAGCAGGCGAGGGCCCCGCTCTGGCTAGGGGGAAGGTGGTGGGTCAACTGTTCACTGGTCAGGGTGAACGGGACAGCATCGGAACTTGGGGACCAGCAGGGGAGGCTGTTGCGGGGGCGGAGGGCATCCTAGCCAGAGAAAGCCACATCCACAAAGAATGAAGGGACTGTGGCTGGAGTGCTGGGGGCGGAGGAGAGGTCACCATGGTGAGTGGCAGGCTGCTGTGCATGGCCTTGTATGCCATGTGAAAGGGTGTGGACTTTATCCTGAAGGCAACGTGGAAACATCGAAGAATTCAAATTAAACAGGAAAATGATGACATTTGCGTTCTGGAACATTTACTCTGGCAGCAGTGAACATGCCCAGAGGTAAGGACACCAGTTAGAAAGCTGTTCCTGTGATCCAGGTAAGAAGCCACAGGGCATGAATCAAGGCAGGAGAAGAGAAAGGAAGGGAGAAGGAGGGCTGTCAGTGAGAGAGAGCTGATAAGCCTATGCCACTGAGGACTGAAGGGCTGGGATCCAGGACGGGGAGTCAGGCACCGAAGACCCGAGGAGAAGACATGAAGATGAGGGAGAGGAGACTCATGGCCCTGCCTCTGCTCTACCACGTGTGACGCCAGGATTACATTTTCCTTGCCTTCTTCATAAAGAGATCGATTAGGTGGCTGCATATTTTGAAATTATAAAATCACTAAACACGGTTTCATCATCAAGATCATCCTTATTAGGTAAAATGGGATTTATACTCAACCAAACAAGCACAGTCCAAAAATCAGTGAAACAGTACCTGACAAGACCTTAGATTAGCTATTTTAAAGCCCTTTAAGAGGGTCACCTGCTATTCTTGATCCCAAATAGTAGGGTTCCAAAGAGATGTGACCATAGTCTGAAATCCTTGTTGAAACTAGAATGAATGTAGAAATAAACACAGACTCGTGTTCCTTTGCTGTTGAGAGCTGCACACACGTATCCTCATTGGCTGACAAACCATGCACAGGGCTCCATGCTGGGTGCTGGGAGACGGCAGTGAGCAAGGTGGGCACAGCCCCTGCCCTCTTGGAGCTTAGCGGGTACACACCAAATCCTCGTACACTTAAACACCAGCAGCCAAAGAACTGTAACTCAACAACAAAAACCAAACAACCTGATTCTAAAAGGGACAAAGTTCTTGAAGAGACATTTATCCAAAGAAGAAATACAAATGGCCAATAAAGACATGAAAGATACTCAACACCACTCATTAGGGCAATGCAAATCAAAACCACAACAAGGTTATCTCCTCACACCCATTAGGATGGCTACAATGAAGAAAAATAAATAAATAAATAAATAAAGTAAAATAAAAAACAGAAAACAACAAGTATTGGTGAGGATGTGGAGAAACTGGAAACTTTGTACATTGTTGGTGGGAGTGTAAAATGGTACAGCCACTGCAGAAAACAGTATAGTGATTCTTCAGAAAGTTAACAATACAATTACCACATATTTCAGCAATTCCACTTCTGGGTGGTAGGGTAATTGGGGGGTCAGATTTCAGTAAAATATTTGTACATCCATGTCCATAACAGCACTATTCACAATAGCCAAAAAGATGGAAGCGACACAGGTGTCCGTGGATTGACGAATGAATAAACAACATGTGCTGTACATATACAGTGGAAGATGATTCAGCCTTTAAAAAAAAGGAAATTCTGACACATGCTGCAACATGGATGGACCTCGAGGACAGTAGACTAAGTTAAATAAGTCAATCACAAAAGGACAAATACTGTATGATTCCATTCATATATGAGTTACCTAGACTAGTCAAATTTAGAGACAGAAAGCAGAATGGTGGTTACCAAGGGCTGGGAGTGGGAGGAACAGGAAGTGCTGTTTCATGGGTACAGGGTTTGTTTTGCAAGACGAAAAGAGTTCTGAAGATTGGTTGTACAATAACGTGAATGTACTTAACAGTACTGAACTGTACACTTAGAAATGGTTAAGACGGTAAGTTTTACGTTATGTGTATTTTACAATTTAAAAAACAGTAACAGCCGGGGATGTCAATGCTCTGAAAAAACCCGCATGCAGGTGTGTCAATGCTCTGAAGTGGACTGAAGCCTGGGGGTGTGGAGCAGAAGGTTGGAGACCTGCAGAGGTGGGAGATCAGGAAGGACCCCTTAGAGGTCAGGGCAAGACATGTGGACTGTACCCTAAAGGAATGAAAGCTACTAGAGGAATTTAGTCACATGTTCATACAGAAATCTCTTCCTGCCACAGGGAGAACGGGTTAGAGCGGCAAGGCTGGAAGAGCAGTCAGGAGGCGCCCGCAGGAATTCCAGGTGGAGCAATGGCAGAAGACATGTGTGTCGGGTAGACTCCGTGACGGAATCAAAAGAACCAGCTAACACGCTGGCTATGCAGATTGATTCAATCATCGTAACTATCTCATGAGATGAACAAGGAAAGTGAATGAGGAAGGAGTTCACAGAGTTAAGGGACACAGTCTGTTTCTTGGGTTTCCTCATTCCTAGAACCCAGCCACCAAATGCCACCTCAAGGTCAACACAGCCCCCCATTCCACTCCATCACCGCTCCATTTCTGGTAACATGCCATTCCTCTGACCTCTTATTCCTACTATCATAAGGAACAGCTTCACACACAAATACTCAAAACTATATTCTAATTTGCAGAAATTATCTCCATGGCTTCCCTCCTTACCTGCTATCTTCCTACTTTTTGTTTTGTTTTTCGAGACAGTCTCGCTCTGTCACCCAGGCTGGAGTGTAATGGCACAATCTCGGCTCACCACAACCTCCTGGGTTCAAGCAATTCTCTTGCCTCAGCCTCCCAAGTAGCTGGGATTACAGGCGTGGGCCACCACATCCAGCAAATTTTTTTTGTATTTTTAGTAGAGATGAGGTTTTGCCATGTTGGCCAGGCTGGTCTTGAACTCCTGACCTAAGGTGATCCACCTGCCTTGGCCTCCTAAAGTGCTGGGATTACAGGTGTGAGCCACCACACCCAGCCCTATCTTCCTACTTTTGATCAGAGGAGGAAAGTATTAGGTTGGTGCAAAAGTAGTAATAAGTTGGCTTGGCGCTTTCTGTTTTCATAGAGCTACAGAGGTTGGACCTTTGTCCTCTTCTGGGTGCCTATAAACAAACTGTTGTTTTTGATTTTTTTTTTCTTTTTAAATTTTGGTTGCTCACTAATTCTTACAAAAATCCTCACACAAGACCGGGCGCAGTGGTTTACGCCTGTAATCCCAGCACTTTGGGAGGCCAAGGCAGGCGGATCACGAGGTCAGGAGATCGAGACCATCCTGGCTAACACGGTAAAACTCTGTCTCTACTAAAAATACAAAAAAAAAAAAAAATTTAGCCAGGTATGGTGGCGGGTGCCTGTAGTCCCAGCTACCCAGAAGGCTGAGGCAGGAGAATGGCATGAACCCGGCAGGTAGAGCTTGCAGTGAGCTGAGATTGTGCCACTGCACTCCAGCCTGGGCGACAGAGCAACACTCCATCACAAACAAATAAATAAATATCCTCACACGACCCAGGTTAGAGCTCCCACTTCTCATAGACTGCCCCTGTCGTGCATGAGCTCTCAAAAAGAACAGCAATCGTTTGGCAATAATCTATTATATTTTTTTAGAAGAATAAGTCCAGCACATCTCTGGCCTATGAGGCCAGACAGGTGACTCTGATTTTAGACCAAAACAAAATGCCTACAAGGGCGCAGGGGGAGCACAAATGAGCCAGGTGGTCCAGGTGTCTTAAGATAGCTGCTTTCAATACAGAGGCCCACTGCATCAAGCAGGTCATATTCTTCACTTCCACAGAGAAATATGCTTTACACTGTTTTCCTTTAAACACATCACCCTCTTGGTCTATGTTTCACATCTCCACTTTGAGAGAAACAAGTTTAAGAGATATCCACTGACCTTTTAACCTTACTAAATAAATACACATTAAAACTGAGATAAACGGTAGCAACAGGCAGCCTCGGTGTCAGGGACACACTAGAGAGGGGGGGCACATCCCACACTGTGTCCCGCAGGGGTGAGGGAGGCAGTGGCGAAGCTGTATCTCAGTCACTGTGGCTACGGGAGAGGTGCAACCCAGTGGCTGGAGTCCCAATATTTCAAAAGCAAAGAAAAATCTTTATGTGGAATCATCTGATTTTAAAATGCTGGTGACTAATTCGAAATTTTTAAAAACACTGTATGGGCCAACACCAGACTGGCCAAAGAAAACACATCTGTGGGCCAACTCTGACTACAGACCACAGATGTGTAACCTCCAACCTTCCTGACCCCTGATACCTTTCCAACACCAATACTCGATGAGCCTTCTTCCTATATAACCCGATGGAGTATGCCAATATGCTCTAGTGTAGGAATTAATCTAGCTTTGGTAAAAAGCACCTTCAATGATGACCTTCCCACCGTAGTGGGTTATCCCACCTCCTACCAAAAGTGACACTCGCTTTGCTTATCTTTGATTACAGTTTAAAGGGAGACCTGAAACAGTCAGAATCTTAGCTGTTTTGACAATCTCTGTGGGCAGCTGTCCCTTTTGGGGAGTCACATTCTGCTTGACCTCCTGCTCCGCTTCCTATGACTAATAGATATTTTCCTGTTTCCTTCTGAGGTCACCTGCAAGCGGCTTCTCCTGCCTGCCTTTACATTTCCCAATCCTGTCTGGATCCCACTGTGCGGTCTCTGACCTCCTCTGCACAACCTGAGCTGGTGTCCACTTACTACTGCCATCCCATCTGCTTCTGAGAACTCCTCTGAGCGGGGGCAAGCATCTGTCCTAGAAGCTTCTTCTTTTGTCTGAAAGCTAGTTGTTTAAAGAGCATCACTGTACTCCCAGTTTCTTTCCGAAGCCCTGCAAATCTGGATTTGTAAAATTTTCTTCTGTTGGTTTCTGTGCTAAGAGCCAACTCTGTTTTCATATTATTTCGAGTCTTTTACACTATATATAAATCCAGAATTAGATACGGAAACATCACCACAAACAAAAGCCAGAGGCAAATGATCACCTGGGGAAAATATTTACAATTCAGATCAGAGACAAAGGGCTAATCTTGCTAATAGGTAGTAAGTTGCTATAATTTGACAATAAAAGGATTTTAAAAAATCGAGTAGAAATGAACAAAGGATATAAACAGACAAGCCACAGAAAAAAGAAACATAGAAAAGATGATCCTTATACATTTAAAAAAATGCTCAGCCTTACACAGAAGAGATATGCAAATTAAAACTACACTGAGATACCATTTCATACCTATCAGATTGGCAAAAATCCAAAGCTTGACAATAGATTCTTGCTCAGGCTGTGGGGAAACAGACTCTTTCTTACACACTGCCAGCAGGAATGTAAAACGGTACCACCTCTTTGGAGGGCAATTTGGCAATTTCTATTGAGATTACAAACGCATCAATCCTTTGATGCAGCAATTCTACTTCTGGAAATTTATCCTGCAGCTGGTACCTGCTACAGTCAAAATGACATGTGTACAAGGTTAGACACCACAGCACTGTTTTTAACGGTAAATGAATGGAAACAACCCATGTTGTTTTATCTATAGGGAACTGCTAGATACAGTTATGATACACCAGGGTTACTCAACATGTGGCCATGGGCCAATAGCATCAGTAACACCTGTGAGCTTAGAAACGCACATTCTTGGGCCCTGCCCCAGGCCTACTGGCTCAGAAACTTAAAGTAGAAATCTGTATTTAACCACACCTCCAGGTTATGCTGACCCAGCAACAATTTAAAAAATACTTATGTAAGCAATAGAGCGATTTAAAAATGAGAAAAATGAAATCAAGAACAGGGAAAACTGTCACCAGGGGATTTATGAATCAGAACAGTGGTTACTTTAGGAGGGGTGCTGACTGGGAGGGGCAGGAGGAAGCTGGGGTGCTATATCTTGATCTAGGCTAGAGCTGCATGGGTGTGTACATATGTAAAAATTCATCAACATGGGCACTTGGCTGCATGCACTATACCTCAAAACAAATTTTTAGAAAGTTGATGATGCTCTCTACATACTGATATGAAATGATTATCTAGGATACATTATTTGTTGGGGAAAAAAGCCAGGTACAGAAGAAGCATATAGTATTCCATCTTTTATGTAAGAAAGGGCAGGAAAGAAAAATAAGCATTTGTATCTACATAAAGCAACACTGGATGGCCAGTTAAGAAAGTGTGGGAGGGTACACAGGACACAACAGGGACTGCCTACAGGGAGGAGGGGTGTGAAAGGAAGGGAGGGCAGGGTGGGAACAAGACTCTCCCTCTGTAGTCATGGACTGGATGGGGCACAGGGAAGCTGGGAAGTGGGAAATAGTCTATCTTGGTCTAGGTTCAATTGGTACAAAAAACCTTGACCTGGGTTAGAGCTGTACAGGAAAGTGTTTCCATACAGATTTATAATTGAACCATGTGAATGTATTTCTATTCAAAAAATAATTTTTAAGTAAGTCTTCAAATTCTTCCTGCTTTGTACAAATAAAGTGGTGTCTTCTTATCTACCTTGTTGTTCTATTTTTTTTTTTTTTCCATAGGAAGCCAGACCGAGCATGAAAAGACCTGAAGCTCACTTCTGGAACCGCCACTTGTCTGTCATGTGATCCAGGATCTCTCTGTCTCAGTTACCTCTTCTGAACAATGGGATAAAACCATCTACCTTTTCTCACAGAGCTATACATTGTAAGGTGCTATGCAAATAGATGAAAGCATTATGCCTATTTCCAACAGAAAGAATCAGACACTAAAGGAACAGAAGAGTCATTTGTTCTATGCTATGCACGGTACTGAACACCTCTCATGGGAACATTTACTCTTCACGGTAATCCCAGATTATTATCTCCATTTACTGACATGGCGCTGAGGCGCAGAGGTGAGCAGTTGCTGTACCCCAGGACCTGCAGCTAGGCAGCAGTGGGGCCAGGACTCAGCCGTGCTACTAATGCCAGGGCCAAACCCATTAGCTCCCCACCAGGCCTCTCTGCCTCCTGACGTCCCTTCAAATCACACAGAAGGTGCACTCATTAAACCCTGAAGGCCTGCCCTACCCCCCAGGTGGCAGGGAAAAAAGAGGAGCTTAAGACAGGCATGGGGCAAGCAGCCTCCAAGGGCAGCATTCTGACCTCCACCCCTCCCCATTCTCCAGGCTGCGGGTCTACTCCCTCTGTGGCCTCCCAACCTGGAAGATGTGACCAGCGGTGTTTTAACTACAAGCATCACCATAGTTCTCAGACACATGAGCATAGACACACACACACACACACACACACAAAAAGGCTGTTATAGGTTGAATTGTGCCTCCCAGCACTTTGGGAGGCCGAGGCAGGTGGATCACAAGGTCAGCAGTTCAAGACCACGCTGGCCAACACAGTGAAAACCCGTCTCTACTAAAAATACAAAAATTAGCTGGGCTTGGTGGCAGGTGCCTGTAATCCCAGCTACTCAGGAGGCTGAGGCAGGAGAATCACTTGAACCTGTGGTTGAGTGGAGGTTGCAGTGAGCTGAGACTGTGCCACTGCACTCCAGCCTGGGTGACAGAGCTAGACTCCGTCTCAAAATATATATATATTTGAAGTCCTAATTCAGATACAGTCTTTACAGAGATAAATTAAAATGAGGTCATTAGGGCGGAAACTGTTTCAATATGACTGGTGGTCTTCTAAAATGGGAGAAATTTAGATACAGAGACAGACACAAACAGAGGGAGGGTGATGACAAGAGACACAAGGAGAAGACGGCCATTTAAAAGCCAAGAGAGACTTAGAACAGATCCTTCCCTCACAGCCCTCAGAAGGAATCAACATTGCCATCATCTTGATTTCAGACTTCTGGTCTCCAGAACTGTGAGACAATACATTTCTCTTTAACTCACTCAGTTTGTGGTACTTTGTTATGGCCATCCTAGGAAATACACACATACACACACACAAACACACATGCGTGCGTACGCGCCAGAGAATTAAAGATCTGACAGATCTTCAAAGTTACCATTTTAACCCCACATTGCATGCTTTGGAATATATTTTCTCCATTTTTATAGTAAGGAAGGAAGATAAAGAAAGGATACTTACATGACATAAAACAATGTAGCAAAGATGAATGGAGGGTTGAAAAGAAGTTAAGATCCTGGACTTCTGCATTGCTTTTTTTTCCCTCCCCACCCCAGGCTGGAGTGCAGTGGCACGATCTCAGCTCACTGCAACCTCTACCTCCCAGGTTCAAGCGATTCTCATGCCTCGGCCTCCCGAGTAGCTGGAATTACAGGTGCGCCCCACCACACCCGGCTAATTTTTTTGTGTTTTTAATAGAGACTGGGTTTTGCCACTGGGCGCAGTGGCTCACGCCTGTAATCCCAGCACTTTAGGAGGCCGAGGCGGGCAGATCATGGGGTCAAGAGATCGAGACCATCCTGGCTAACACAGTGAAACCCCGTCTCTACTAAAAATACAAAAAATTAGCCAGGCATGGTGGTGGGCGCCTGTAGTCCCAGCTACTCGGGAGACTGAGGCAGGAGAATGGCATGAACCCGGGAGGAGGGGCTTGCAGTGAGTCGAGATAGCACCACTGCCCTCCATCCTGGGCGACAGAGCAAGACTCTGTCCAAAAAAAAAAAAAAAAAGAAAGAAAGAAAGGATACTTCCATGACATAAAACAATGTAGCAAAGATGAATGAAGGGCTGAAGAGAAGTTGATAAGATCCTAGGCTTCTGCATTGTTTTTTTTTTTTTTCTTCCCCCCAGGCTGGAGTGCAGTGGCATGATCTCAGCTCACTACAACCTCTGCCTCCCAGGCTCAAGTGATTCTCATGCCTCAGCCTCCCAAGTAGCTGGAATTACAGGTGTGCCCCACCACACCTGGCTAATTGTTTTGCATTTTTACTACAGACTGGGTTTTGCCATGTTGGCCAGGCTGGTCTCAAACTCCTGACCTCATATGATTCTGCCTGCCTCGGCCTCCCAAAGTGCTGGGATGACAAGCATGAGCCACCACACCCAGCTGGCATTGCTTTCTTGATGCACCATTCCTTTTTATAAGGCTGTAACCCTCCCTGTAGCTTTCCAGAAAGAAATATACAAGGATTCCTAGGTGCCAGGCACATACTACAGACTCCACTGTACTTCAAAGTTCTGTGACTTCTGCATACAACATCGCCTGGGCATGACACATGCATTCCGTAGGCTGCCTCATGTGAAGAATGCTTACAGCTAGGGGAATGTGTGAACATTTTAAAATTCAGGGAGAGCTATAAAGAAAAAATAATCTCTCAAGAGTCACATACAAAAAAATTTTTTTTAAGGCTTTTTTTTTTAAACTTACATGAAAAAAATAACAATTTCAACAAACCCATCATTAAATTGACAAAAATTATGTCAGTAAAAACAAGTGATTAGAAAAAAAAAAATTATCTGGCTGGGTGTGGTGGCTCACGCCTGTAATCCCAGCACTTTGAGAGGCCGAGGTGGTGGATCACTTGAGGTCAGGGGTTCCAGACCAACCTGGCCAACATGGTGAAACCCTGTCCCTACTAACAATACAAAAATTAGCTGGGCATGGTGGCGGGTGCCTGTAGTCCTTGCTACTCGGGAGGCTGAGGCAGGAGAATAGCTTGAACCCAGGAGGTGGAGGATGCAGTGAGCAAAGATCGCACCACTGCTCTCCAGCCTGGGCAACAGAGCAAGACTCCATCTCAAAAAAAATAAAAAAAAGAAAAAATTATGCTACCTAGATAGAAGAAACAATTTGATCAGGAGAAACAGGAAAGTGAAGTTCAAGTAAAGATGTGGGGTGGGGTCCAGGTCAGAAAGGGTGCGGGGGGGTGGGGGTAAGAGCAAGATGATTCACTAGGAGAAGAGACATTTGGGGGCTCAGTGCAGCAGGTCAAAGATGTGGGTCTGCAGGCTCTAGCCACGTTCCTGCTGACCGCAGGCTGCAGGCTGGTTAACAATCAGCCACAGCCACTCTGTGGCTCTGCTTATTTAAGCCTCTACAAGCTCCACACAGAATGGGATAAATTATCTGAGCTACGACAGGGAATTAGATAAAAATCAAGCTGCGTCTGAAGAAGACACTTCTAGGCTGCATGGGTGTTCAGTGTGTGAAAATTCGTTGAGCTGAACACATGATTTGTCCACCTTTCTGCACAATTGTTACACTTAGTAAGTTTTAGTTATTGGGGAAAAGAATCAAGTCCAGGACTGGCCACAAGTCCTGGGTCAGAGGATCCCCATTCTTTTTCAGATGGCCAACCAATAAGGCCAGGGACACTGGGGGCCGTGGTTTTTCTCTTATTCATACACACAGAACCTCAGGGTCAGACGAGATCTTTGTGGCTATTTGGCTCAACAGGGCCAGGACAGAGCCAAGTCTCTACCTCCCTGGTTGGGACTGCCTATGCCCACTGCCCCATTTGATAAACCCAGCTTTTCTAAAGCTTTCCAGAACCCTGGTGCTGTACAGGTGTGACCACCCCGGCCCCTCCTTGGCTCTCACTGGTGCATCCTTGGGAGCACGAATCAACTCTCTGAGCCTCAGTTTCCTTGGCTGTAAAAGGAGCAGGCTAGGCTAGATGAGTCTCAAGTCTCCTCCAGCTGTATGGGCCACAGATTAGGTAGCTTTCATCTACAATCAAGTATGGCTTCCATCTCCAGAGCCACCGCTGTCCACCTGTCTCTTTCCTTTCTTGACCCCCCCATGAGCTCATCTTACAAAGAGGGGCTCAGCTTGATATGTGATGCCAACCTTTCAAGTATATGATACAAGCAGTAGACAACACTAATTCCTGCCAATCACCAAAGGGAACAAGAATCATTTGAGCCCTGGAAAAAGGCCTTTGGCTGAATGAGGCTTTAAAACCATCTGTCTGAGGTTGTTTTGACTTCAGTGAGTCTCATCCTAGAAGAGGCTGCGAGAACAATGGCCAAGCTATGGTGTAGGAGGTTCTTAGGCCTTTCATCTCTGGCTGCAAAATGCAACAGAGCAGATAGTAATAAAGTATAGTAATAAAGCCAATTGGGATCCACAGGGCCTGGGGATGGATCCTTATTACCTTTGGTCACTGCAAAACAAACCCATCTCTGGAAGAGCTCCCTCAGCCTCAACCTTGGTGTTCTAGGCGTGCAGCAGCAGGCAGGCTGAGCAACGTCAAAGCTACCAGAACTGCTGCCCACATTGCCTTACAAACATGTACATGACTCTTTTTTTTTTTTTTTGAGACAGAGTCTCGCTCTGTCACCCAGGCTAGAGTGCAGTGGCGCGGTCTCAGCTCACTGCAACCTCCACCTCCTGGGTTCAAGAGATTCTCCTGCCTAAGCCTCCAGAGCAGCTGGGACTACAGGTGTGTGCCACCACGCCCGGCTGATTTTTTTGTATTTTTAGTAGAGACGGGGTTTCACCATGTTAGCCAGGATGGTCTTGATCTCCTGACCTCTTGATCCGCCCGCCTCGGCCTCCCAAAATGCTGGGATTACAGGTGTGAGCCATTGCGCCCAGCCACAAACGTGTACATGACTTCTTAGGGAGCTGTAGCCCCAGCTGGAAACCAACTCCACTAGTGATACTCCCCACCTCCCCCAACCTTTCCCAGGACCCGATATTTATAGAGAAACCAAAACCAGAAAAGGACAGAAAGATGCAAATGAGTTTCTGGGTTTAGGGGTTTTCCTATCTTACCTTTGAGGTTACAAGCGCAGGATTATTTGAAAGCCTAACTAGAGATTTTCGCCCACCTCACTTAAAATCACGCTTCTCGGGCTACAGCTCCGGGCACAGGAACCTCCGGAGCTCTTGTTAAAATGTAGGTTTTGATGCAGCAGGTCTGCGCTGGGGCCTGAAAGTCTGTGTTTCTCACAGGTTCCCTGGTGGTGCTGATGGTGTTGGTCTATGGAAAATCTGAGTAGCAAGCCCTTCAGAGGACTCCCAGGGCTTCCTGTCTACAGGAACCACTGGGGTTGAGGGAGTGGTCATCACTCTGGATTTTGCAGATGGGAGATAGAGACCCAGGTGTTAAGTGTTTTGCCCAAGACAATTCAGCAAATTAGTAGCACAACCCAAGACAACCTTGTGGCTAAATGCTTAGCCCGTTTAGGCTCACCTGTTGTAGATCAGACAGGAAGTCAACAGGCTTGGAGTCTGCCTGTGGGAAGAATCAAACTTTTCTTTTCTGACCTTTATAGTCTATACATTTCTGATCACACATGAGATACTTTGGGGTAGTTTAATTAGAAAGAAGACTCCAAGAGTGTGTAATGGTAAGATCAGAAAACACACATTTTATTCCTTGCCAGAACTGAGCAGGGTGGACGGTTGTGGCCAGTTAAATTTGAATTTCAGATAAACGATGATTAATTTTCTAGTATAATTCTATCTCATACATCATTTGGGACGTACTTATACTTTTAAAAAGATATCTATTGTTTATCTGAAACTTTAACTGGCAGTGCTGAATTTTTATTTGCTAATAGAATGGCAAGCAGAAATGAGGAGAGCAGGAAGTTAGTAAAGGAATATTTCTTGCTTCATCACTGTTGTCCTTGAAGAAAACCTCAAGGATGCCAGGGTGGCAGGGGCTCCACCAGGATGCATAAGATGCATCACTGCCACTACTGTGTGCATCTCTCTGAAAGAAGCTTAATTTTTTTAACCAGCTGATTATAATGCACAAAGTCGTAAATTTATAGCTGGTGTTATGAGCTAAATTGTGTCTCCCCCACCTCCACCAAATCTTGTGGATGTCCTAACTTCTAGCACCTCAGAATGTGACCTTATTCAGAAACAGGGTCTCTGCAGATGTAGTTAGTTAAGATGAGGTCACCGTGGAGTAGGTTGGGCCTCTGATCCAACATGACTGTGTCCTTATGAAAAAGAGAAATTTGGACACACAGACGTGTACACAGGGAGAATTCCGTGTGAAGACTGGCACTGCACTGCCACACGCAAAGGAACTACCAGAAGCCAGGAGGGAAGCCTGGACTAGATCCTTCCCAGAGCCTTCTGAGGAGCGGGGCCCCTCTGCTGGCCCCATGGTCTCGGGATTCTAGCCTCCAGAAAGCTGGGATGGTAAATTTCTATTGTTTTAGCCACTAGGTTTGTGGTACTTTTGTTACACTGGCCCTAGGAAACTAGTACTGGGAGCTGGGAAGAAGAGAAAGGAGTATAGAAGAAGAGGGAGTTATGGCAAGACAAAACCTTCAAGAAAAGGCCCCAACCACATTACTTATTAACTTTGTTCCTTAGACCTTGAAAATGTCAGCTGAGGAAGACACAGGGATTTGGAAATGATGGACCCCCTTGTATGAAAACAGTTACTGGCTCTACTAAAATTCAGTTTTAAATGTTGAGTTGAGCAAGTTACACACTACTTAAGGAAGAAACCTTAGAAGTCAGAATTTACACTGGTTATACCAAAAAAAGGTACATTTCCAAGAGTAGAGTGTGATCTAAAGAGATTTTGGGGAGGGTTTTTAAAATCACAACCTTAACAGACTTGTTATTGTACAGTGTTTTTTCCCATGAGAAGTCTGCTTTCCTCCAGTTCTTACAAACCAATTACCATATTGGGTTAGTGATTAAGAAGCTCAAAACAAAATTAAGCAGGCTATTCTGATTTCATTCTCTCTCTTGATTATTTGCTTGTCATATTTCCAATAGCCCCAAATGGCAAGATTTAAATAAAAGATAGGCTACTTAAAACACTTAATCTTCTCTTTCTAAAGTAACTGAAACCCCCTCCATATACCATGTACTTTACTGTACCTTTTCCTCTACCCAGGTCTGTTCTGGGCCTGGAGGAGGATTCCAGGAGCAGAATTCAATAGTCCCACCGTGGGAAAATGCCAAAGCCCACTGGCTCAAGTCACGCTGGCCTATGTACAGTTACTAGAGCCACTGCGCCCGAGGTATTACTAGAACCCTCCGAGGTGTCTGTGCCTCACTTGACGGCTTTTGCTTATGCTGGTCCCTGTGCACGGAGTGCTTTCTTCTGCCCAGACCTCTCCCTCTACTCACAACACAACGCAACCTCACACTCAGAAACATCTTCTGTCACCACCCCTTTGTTTTTCCTTACCACATAACCTTGTACATTTCCTTCATCACCCTATCACAACTACAATTTAACTCATTGTTTACTTGTTTATTACCTCTCTCTCTCTAATAAATGATAAGTTTCATGACATCAGAGATCAGATGGGTTCTGTACATTATTTTCCACCCAGACCCTGGCCCACAATGGGCACACAAATATTTGTCTAGCTTGATTAATTAATTAAGCAAATGAAGGCATGACACGGTGGCACTCCACTACCCCCACTCCCCCTTACTCAAACACTGTAGGAAGCTTTTTCTGCCCAGAGGGTCTGAGTTCAGCTCTAAAGTGTGCTTATCTACGCTTCTCATGCTGTTGTGAGAACAATGCTTCAGGATATCACTTGTCTTGCCAGTGTCTCTGGGAAGGTTTCAAACTCAAAAATCAACCCTCTGATCATGATCTGGCTTTACAAATAGCCCTTCTTATAATAAAAGGATGCCCAATCACATGCACATCAACTTTTGAGGTCTCCAGGACAATTCTTTCTCCTGGTAAATTAGTAACACAGCTCTGGGTATGTAGGGTATGATCCAGCATCCCCTGTAAGTTGACTTCAGGGAGAAATGTAATGAAAACACCAGCACAATATTTGATAACTGGCTGTCTCTGTAGACATTTATAAACTGGCATTCTGATTTTTTTTTTAATCCTGTGCATTTTTATATTTACAAAACAACTTTAAAATGGAGGGTTTATGGGTCACGAGTATTAAATGACAGAGGATATTTTGGCAATACATACATAAAACCTTTACATACTACTTAACCTAGAAGTTCCAGTAATAGGAAGTTATCCTAAGAAAGCAATCATAAATAAACGTAAAAATTTAGCCACAGGAATGTTCACTTTAGTACTATTTACAATAAAAACAGGAAACTTAAATATCCATACGGGGCTGACTGGGTAATTTGTGGTAATCCCTATTAAGAAACATCCTGCAGCTTTTCAGAATATCTGGTTGAAAGGAATGATAATCAACGACACACAAAAAGGTTCATCATATAATAGCAAAAAATTGTGTTATAAATCAATATTCCAAAACATTCTAACTTTAGTTTTTTTCTGGGTGATGGGGTCCTGTGTGACTTTTATCTTCTTAATGGTTTGCTGTGTTATAATTTTTCTCTAAGACTTATGTATCACTCACATAAATGTATTTTGAAAAAGTGCTGAAGAATAATTTTTAACTAGTTACAAAACGTCAAATACTATCTATATTTCACTTATATGAAGTACCTAAGGTAGTCAAATTCACAGAGACAAAAAATGGAATGGGGGCTATTGGGGGCTAGAGGGGGTAGGGAAAGGGGAGGTAGGGTTTGGTGGGCAGAGTTTCAATCTGCAAGATGAAAAGAGTTCTGGAGATGGATGGTGGTGATGGTAGCACAACAATGTGAAAGTACTTAGTGCCACTAAGTTACACACTTAAAAATGGTTACGATGGTACATTTTATGTTATATATATTTTACAATGTTTTTAAACTAAAAAATAAATCAGTAAATCTTGAGTACAGTCGAGTCTCTGTTATTAGGATTTTCAAGAGGCAAGAGTAAATAAGCCCGGATTTGACTTAGAACACACAGCCCTGAGCTATATCATCCACGTGCCCCCAGCACTAGAGTGTGCCCTGGGATGAGCAGGCATCTGTCTGCTTGCTGACCACTGGTGCTGGCCACATGTTTCCTGGCCCACTGAGGCCAGAGATGCTCTCCAGTCTCTTTCGTGGCATAGTTTTCTTCCTCTCTTGCCAATGGGTTTGACTCTCAGATGAAGAAACTGACTTGGTTGCCCCAGAAAAGCATGGCTTCCTCCCAATCCTGGCCACAGTGACTAGGGCCAGGAAAGATTCATGGCTATATCCTCCATGAGCCGCAGGTTCAGGATTTGCCCCCAAAGTCTTTTAGCTAGTAGCTGGCAGAGCCAGACAAGGAAAAGAATCTCACCTTAAAGTCACCTCTCTACTATAAAGAGGAAAAGGCCGTGTGCAGTGGCACATGCCTGTAATCCCAGCACTTTGGGAGACCAAGGCGGGTAGATTACCTGAGGTCAGGAGTACAAGACCAGCCAGCCTAACACGGTGAAACCCCTTCTCTACTAAATACAAAAAATTAGCCAGGCGTGGTGGCGCATACCTGTAATCGCAGCTACTTGGGAGGCTGAGGCAGGAGAATCACCTGAACCCGGGAGGTGGAGGTTACAGTGAGCCAATATTGCGCCATTGTACTCCAGCCTGGGCAACAAGAGCAAAACTCCGTCCAAAAAAAAGGCCGGGTGTGGTGGTTCATGCCTGTAATCCCAGCACTTTGGGAGGCTGAGGGGGGCTGGATCACCTGAGGTCAGGAGTTCAAGACCAGCCTGACCAACATGGAGAAACCCTGTCTCTACTAAAAACACAAAATGAGCCAGGCATGGTGGCGCATGCCTGTAATCCCAACTACTTGGGAGGCTGAGGTGGGAGAATCACTTCAACCCGGGAGGCGGAGGCTGCAGTGAGCTGAGATCGTGCCATTGCACTCCAGCCTGGGCAACAAGAGTGAAACTCCGACCAAAACAAACAAACAAACAAAAACAACAACAACAAAAGAATAAAGAAGAAAGAACTACGTTCAGCAAACAAAAGTCCTTCCTTTGTTCATCAAGAGGCCACCCAGGACTTTGCTACTGAGAAAGGAGTGATGCTCAGGTGCTGGTGGCGGGATCTGAGAAGCCCAAAGTTGCAGACCTGTGCCCAAGGGCTGGACTCGGCCTTCAGATGATGTGTTGGTTTGGTTTACACAATGTTGACCCACATGGTGTTTGCAGAATTTCTAAATTAGTTGGCAACATTTAAAAATCAGAGTTTTTCCACCTAAAAAGAGATTTCTTTGGATTCTCTTGTCGGGGGTGGAAAAGGAAGTTCTTAGGCACACAGGGTTTACACTCCTATGTGACGACTGGCTGGAAGTGAGCAGCAGCTACTCCTTTAGATAAACCCTCTCCCCTGTCCAGTTCAGCGATTTACCTGCCTGGCCCTGCTGCTCCTTGAGCTGCAGCCCCTCAACTGTACTGGGAACTGCCAGTGAGGCCGCTGTGGTACCTGGCATGATGCTGGCTGGGTTGCCTGTAAGTGCTTGGAAATGCTCAGTCACTATGGGGGAAGCTTGTGATGCAGCAGCTGTAGTCAGTGGCCCTTAACAACAGCCGTGCAACAAGACCTGGGGCTGGGCCTGAGGTTTAGTCCTTACCCCAACCCAGTCAAGAGTGCAGCACTCTGTCCCCCAACCATGCTTCCATGCACTGTCAAAATGCAACATCCTGCCCACTGTCCTCACTGAAAATGTTAAAAGCAAGCCATGCTCTGGAGAACAGATCAATGGTCACGATGCCTCATGTCCTGTCTCCAACAGAACTCAATGTTAGATGCTTTGGAGAAAGGAGTAGGAGCTGCACCACATGGTGCAGCAGGTCCTCTTCTGATGAAGAAGAGAGAGCAGAAGAGAGGGAAGTTCTTAACTGTTAATGCTGCACCACTGCAATCTCAGTGGTGGAGGCTGCTGGAGGCTGGTTTCAATATCTAAAAAGATTATACACAGCTAGGTGTGGTGGCTCACGCCTGTAATCCCTGCACTGTGGGAGGCCAAGGCGGGTGGATCACAAGGTCAGGAGTTCGAGACCAGCCTGGCCAACATGGTGAAACTCCGTCTCTACTAAGAATACAAAAATTAGCAGGATGTGGTGGCACACACCTGTAATCCCAGCTACTTGTGAGGCTGAGGCAGGAGAACTGCTTGAACCTGGGATGCAGAGGTTGCAGTGAGCCAAGATTGTGCCACTGCACTCCAGTCTGGGTGACAGAGCAGAGACTCCATCATGGGGGAAAAAAAAAAAAAGATTGTACACGGATGGTGAAAAGGAAGCTTTCCAGGTTCTTCAGGATTAACAGGGCCAGGAGAAGATGGAGATCAGTGATTCTTACCTGCTGTAGGCACGCTAATGTTATACTGAGGTAAAATAAATAGAAAGGCAGTCTTGGCTGTGACCTGTAAAACAAAGGAAAAGAGTTCCAGTTTAGCTTCTGGCCACATCAAAAGAAACAAGTGGAAGCTGCTAACCACCCCTTTTACATCTTAGACCCTCAAACCTCTTGACTGAAGGGTTCTGCCTAATGCAGAGTTGGCACTAGTTTTTGTTCTATTTTTCTTTAATGACATGCCTCTCAATACCTGTACGCTGGGACTCAGATGGTATCTAGACTGATACTGCAGATGAGATGAAACAAGCTGTGTGTGACAGGATGGGAGCTCACAAGTGAATAGTACAAATCTGTTGGCCATTTATTCATTCATTCAGATATTTATCGGTTTACTTCTGTGCATCAGCATTGTGGAAGACAGAAACTAATAAATAAAGTCACAACCTTCAAGAAGGTTAGGGCCTAGCTGAGGTTTCCCCAGCACTTTGGCTGCCTGTGCATTGAAGAGCAACCCTGAAAGTCGACACCTGAGCTTCGGAAACAGAGAATTCCAGCTGCTAATTTCACATCTACCTTACTGGGAGTCATGGGACCAGATGTAACATCCCACATTGCTGGCTTATTTCAAAAACTGCCTTTAAAATCTTAGTTGTGCTGTGAAACAAAGAACTGTGGTTTCCACCTAGTTATGAATGGCCAAATCAGTACTGTGACAGTTTCCAGCAGGGGAGAGATGACAAAACCTGGGGGTTTGAAGCTTGGACTCAAGAATCGACTACCAGCAAGTAATCTTATACACCGAGCCTCAGTCTGCTTGTCCATAAAATCCGGGGTGTTTGTAATACCTCAGCTGGTCTGGGTACTACAGACTGGTGTGGCACTGGCCCAGCTGTTAGCGTTGTTCAAAGATCCCCAGAGGTTTCGGATGTGCAGGTGGACCTGAGAACCACCATCTACACTGTTCTGAAACCTGCAGTGAGGCCAGGTGAGGAGGAGGCCCAGGACCACGCCTTTCCCAAGTGCCCTCTGGAGACACCTCATCAATAAAGGGTGCTGGTTCTTCTCTAACAGAGGTTTGAAGGATGCACATGTGAGGGATGGGGTGGGGGACAAACACACTGGACAGTGGCAAAGGCGGCATGGAAACGAGTGAATGATGTATCACAGATGCCCTGTGTTGCCCAGACATGCCAGCGAGAGGTCACTATCCTCAGCTACTTCTAGAGACAACCCTCTCCTTTAAAGAGCAAATCTCCCCCATCCCCTGGTCAACAAGACCCATCCCATTCAGTGGGTGTCATTTACTCTGCACACAGAGACGCAGGACGAGCCTTCTCGTGTTTTTGTGCTGCTGCCTTAGACATGTCCTATCAAGCTTGCAGGGAAAAACCCAAATGAGATTAGCTAAGAGAAGGATTGATAGCAAACACCAAGCCCTATCCGAATATACAGGTCTTCCTAATCCCCACCCTAAAACCTTAATACCTTTGGTCAAGACCTTTTTCAGTGTTCTCAACCTACCTTCCCGTCCGACTGCCTGTATTTGCTTTAGAACAGATGAGCTGGGTGTCAGCCAATACATTCTAGTCACTACTTCCTTTGGGGAGTTTTAGCCCCTCTCAGTTTGTGTCTTACCTTTCCTATACCCACCACCACACACACAGCTGTCCTGATTAGAATCTCACGCATCCCTTCATGACCCACCTCAATTGTAATGTGAAGCCATTCCCAGCTGTCCAAGGGCATGATCTCTGCTGGCCGGATGCACTCTGTGTCATGCTCTGCTGTTTTTATCGTTTCCTTACGCTTGTTCATAGTTCTCATCAGCCTCTCACCTCCTCCGTAGTTCTCATCAGACTCCTCACAGTCCCACAGGCAGCGACTGTGCTGTCCTGTCCCATTTATCCTCGCAGCCCCTCTCACATAAGAAGCCCAGATGCACACAGTAAGTGCTCAGTAATGGCTCATTGCTTAAGATGAAAAATCAAAAGCCAAGTCAGCTTCATTCAGCTGTACTTATTCCCCCTCTGTCATGGGAGCTGTTCCCAGTGCCATCATCCAGGCTGTCCTCTGTCACCAATGGCCTTCTCCGTGAGACCTGTCCAGGCACTAAGCCACCTGAATCCAGTTCCACCAGAGCCCCTCCTGACCACGCTAGCCATGGTGGTTCTCCTTCTCTGAACTCCGCTCATATAGGTCATTCCTGGCCCAACCACCTAACACTCCGTATTGTCTGACAAGACTCCTCTGAAAATAAACGTCATCTTCTCAGCCTGAAATCCCTGTGAAGGAAGATCAGAGGAGCTGGAAGAAATGAGAGAAAGGAGGAGCCAGGGGAATGGCAGGCAGGCAGGCATTAACCACACACCGCCCTGCCTAGGCACATCTCTCTCACTTGATTTCATTCAGGAAAGGCACATGTCTTCTGGAGCACAGGGTGGAGTGGACCTCTGTGGGGCTTGGGCTGTCTGCCATCCATTCTCCTCTCTTAACAGCACCAGGGTTTCCTGAGGGAAGCCTCCCTCCAGCTGCGTGTGGGCATAGGATGTGTGTGGCGTCACTACGGGGGATGGGAGGATGGAGGGGACAGACCCTCTCCTCAGGGCAGGAGCCTGGCCAACCGGACACCCTCCCCTGGGCTCTGGATCTTGAGCGGGTATGAGGAGGTGCTGCTGGCCCCCAGAGAGCCTCCTTCAGCGGGCCAGGGTCCACTTCTAAGACACATTATCACTCAATGTGAAGAGCACTGGTGTTCAACTCCAGCTGCGCATTAGAATCCCTGGGGGAGCTTCTAAAATCTCTCTGCCTGAGCCACACCCCAGCCAACTGAACCAAACTCTTTGGGGCATGGGCATTTTGTCAAACTCCCCAGAGCATTCTGATGCGCTGCCAAGTCTGAGAACTTTTGCATTTTTTTTTAAAGGAAGATAGACATCTGGTATGTGGGCTCTACATATATTCTTGCCCTCGCCCAACATATACAGTTAACTGTCACCATTCACACGAGTTATGTTCTTTCAAGTCACTGCAAACACTGAATTAGTGAACACTGAAACATTGCTCCTGGGAGAAATACAGGGTTAGGTTCCTGCGAGCCTCTGGTCCCATTTTTGTCAACAGATCAATTCATAACCTTGTTTTATGTGTGTTTCTGTTTAGAGACACCTAATTTAACGTACATTGTTGATTCATTAACATTGAATTCATGGCCAACAGCGCTATAACTCATGCCAGAATAAAGCTTATCTAACCACATATGCTATCTCCATGAGGCACATCACAGTCATCCTACGCTCAGGACACTAGACGGCACTTCTGCATGACAGTTGGGGGCCATTTTTAAATAGTGAAATCACCAAGAAGCAGCATAAAAATGCAAAAAAATGTGGCACTAAAAAGACTACGAAAAAGACATCTGTCTACAGGATGAGAGCTGGAACGGGGGGCAGAGTGTCGCCTTGTTTGGCCTCACCTGGGAATGTGAGTGTTGGGCAACTCAAAAGCTCTGCACATGTCTGTGAATGACCAAGGAAGCTGATTTGGGGGTTACAAATAAATCTCAGCAAGTAAGCGAATTTGCAAAAACAAAATCCACAAATAAGGATCAAATGTATCAGGGCAAACCTGAACGTCGGCACCATGAGGGCCAAGATTTTTCTTTTTTAACAGCCATATCCAGGTATAATTTACACAACAATAAAAAAACTTCACCCGTTTTAAGTATACAGCCCTAAAGCATTTATCTTTATTTTTAAACTGTCTCTTCCTTGGGGAAACATAAGCTGTAGGAGCGTGGGGATCTGACCTGCCTTGATGATCTGACTTGCCTTGTTTGAGGCACACATCCATGGATGGCTCCAAACCGCCCCAGAACACAGCGGCACTCAGCAAATGCTTAAATGAACACAGCGACTAAGCAGGAGAGAGCTGGTGCTGTGCTCAGCCATCTGACCCTCATCCTGTCATCTGTCCACGATTATTCTTCTACGTATATCCTCTCTCTCTCGGTCTGTCCCAGAGCTGGGTGAATAGTAGGTTTCCTATAAATTCCTATTTGACAAACTCGTAAGGTAAGCAGCTGTAATATTTAGTGACTGCAGATGAATGCTTACCATGTTTTCTGAACATGATTCTGAGAGAACAGGATCTAGGACCATAATCATGACAAAAATACTAGATCCCAGTATTTTTCCATCCCTAGCACCCCTGGTAGTGGCAGCAGAAACCATTCTAAAAAGTGCAACTTTCTCTGTAAACAGCCATGCTTGCTCCCACATTACCATATCTCAGCAAGATGGTGTCAGTTGCTCTGGTTTATAGATGAAAACCAAATTTGAGGCACAGAGAGATAAAGTAGCCTCCCCAGACCTCACAACTATACAAGCAGAAAAGGCAACATTCAACTTGACTTTTTAAAAAACTTGTCCCCAAAACAAATTTAGGAGGCACACAATACTGCACATAGAACAGAACGGTAATGTAAAATGCAAGCAGGAAAGAACACAAAAAATATGCATTTTAGGCAAAGAAAAGAAGCAAGGAATGAGGCTGATCCACAAAAATGCATTCCAGGAAGTCCTACTCATTGGCTAAAGGTGGCCAGAAATTTGGCTCCAAGCTTTTCCGCAGCCACCTGAAGGAGGAAGGAGTGATCGGCTCCTAGATTGACCATATCCATCCATTAAAAAAGCAGAAAGCATTAGTCAAGGGCAGACTTACTTCTTCAGCCTTCTTCTGTGCCTTAAAAGGGCCTTTAGCACCCCAAATCTTCACTCCATGACCCTCTCCCGACCTCAGACCAGGGATCAAACCACTAACAAGTCCCTCCCCACAAGCACCGGCTGAGTTCCTGTAGTACACAGGGCTGAGAATCAGGAGCCTATTAAAAATGTCATTCCAATTATTTCTCATCCCTCTAAGGCTGTTTATAGGAAACATTATTGAGTTTAATAGTATTTTAAATGCCAAGCTCAGTGGGTAAAAGGTTAAAAGTGACAACGTGCTAATACACTAATGTAAAAGGAGAACACTGAAATATGTAGGAAGGGTCACATCACACACACACATACACACAGAGAGAAATAGAGAGTGAGAAAGAAAGTTTCATTATATTTTTAACTAAAACAGGGCATCAAACACCAAGGCAAAGGCCTTGAGCATGCTTGTGTAGCCATAACAAACCAAAACTGTTCCACATGCCATGCTGTATTAGGGGCACATGAACCTGAGCTCTTGGCTGCAACTAGACCAAGGATGCTGGTGAAATAGCTGCTTCCAGCTAAGCATAGTGGATGTGGATTCCAGTCCCAGGTCTGCTGTGGGCCAGCTGGGTGACCTTGGGCAGGATATTTTGCCTCTCTAGACCCCAGGTGACTCATCCATTAACAACGACAACAACAACAGTTAATGTTATCAAGTGCTTACTCGGTGCCATGCATGAGTCCAAGGTCTTCACACAAATCTATCTCATGTCATTCCCACAATGACCCTACAAGGTAGGCACTAATCATGTCCCCATTTCACAGATAAGCACGGGAAGGATAAAGCCAAAGAAGCAGCTCAGAAGGAATGTCCTTAAAGGTCCTTCTCACCCTCAGCTCGAAAAGGCAAACTTTACCTGATTCTACTTACTTTCCAATGCCCAAAACGCAACCTTACACTGACAAACTTTGCAAGAGGTCTTTCTAGAAGTTTAAAATATATTGTTGCTTCTTCACTTTGTGAAGATAAGAAGTGGGTATCATCTATGTCTGACAGAGCAAGAAAATAAGGCCTCTCAGGTTAATCCACCACCTGCCAGCCACGGGCACTGGGTACGCCTAGGCTTCCAGATGCCCAGATAGGTTCTCCTTCCACTGCAAATTGTTAGCTGGTCACCAAAGGCGAAAGAGAAGAACTGTGATGAAAGCAGTTTCATGGCTTCTCTTTTAAATATTAAATCCTCTGGTTTGGTTTATTCTGTTTTTTTTTTTTTTTTTTTTCTTGGCAGACACATCCATGCATTGGCACTTGGAAGGGGTTGTGTGGGCAGACCAGCCCCCAGGGGCAGACAGGGTACAGAAGGCCTTATTTTCACAGGAGCAGCTCTGCTCTTAATGGCTTCTGTCTCACGGACACCACCCCTCCCACCTAAAGGACAAAACACAGAGACACATGTGTCCCACGACTGACGACCCTCATTTTTAATTCCTGAGAAGCACAGGATAAGGCCAAGTGACAGGTCCTGCAGAGGCTGGGAAATTAGGCACCTAAAACTTCCCTTCTTCTCCCAGTTTGGCCTGTGTTTGGAATCCAAAGGGTCTTCACTAAAGCTTCCCCAGATTGATTTTGCATCTTTCTGTGGAGGAAGTGAACAGGAAAAGTTCAAGCAGACAAGAAAACCTTGGAAAGTTATGCCCAGTTGGTGGCGAAGAGATTTCTGGGTTTTGTTTTTTTAAACAAAAGAGTCTTTTAGCTTTTTTTCTTGGCGTGTTTACGTCCCAAGCCCACTGATCACCTGCATGCGCCAGGGATGCGGTCTGGGTGCGACGGACGTGGGTTTGCAGCCCCTCCACTGCTCGATAAAACGCAGATACAGCTGAAACAAAGACGCTTTTCACTTGCGCTTTCTGAAAATCTCCGTTTTGAAGGGCCAGAGGCTGGCTGCGACGGCTAAGCGCCTGAATCGCAGGGGGCAGAGTTCTGACAGTACCTTTCTGTGTGGCTTTTAGCAACGCCTAGAGATTCTGGTTTTTCACCTGAAAAACTGCCTTGATAGGAAAATCAGGCAAAGCTAAACAAACACGCACACAACAGATTCTCTACAAGCCTGTGATCACAATGTTGAATAGACTCACTATTAAGAGTTTCGATAGCAGTTTTAAAGTGACATTGTGTATTCATGAAAAAATACTCATAATTTGAATAGCCACGATAAAATTATGTTACTTGGTTTGTTACAGTCATCGATTTAAAAGTCTAAACTTTATACTGGAATACAGAGGAATGCAGAAAGAGTCACAGTAAAGGGTTTTAAAAATCTTTGAAGTTGGGCTTTTGAAAAAAGGGAATAAAGCTTGAACTTGCTATAACATACATCCCCAATTTGGGAAGTTAATCGGGTACTGAAAAACAGAGGGTGGCCTAGGGAAAGCCCTTCTCCACTGCCTTTATATCCACAAGTTAATTATAACTTTAAGAAGACTGTGTATTTATGCAATTTATGCTGGTATAGCTTGAACTTGGCATACTATGCACCTTATAGATAGCCTTATATAAAATACAGGAATTTGCCTGAAGTAAATGTATTACTTCTCTGAGAGCCTTAATATATATATTCTCATCCTCCCCTAAAAAGAGCACTGAGTTGGTATTTCTAATACTTATCACTTGATTATATACTTCACTCTCACTCACACCCACCTGCCCCCACCAAGTAGCTTTTCCCCTTATCTGGCTAGCAAAGCATACTCATAAACCATTCCTTATGGAAGCTAAAAACTACATAAAAATTTTTAAACGCTCAGGCAAAGTAATTTTTCAGAATAGTGACGTTCTTAATATTTATTTCTCCTGCATCATGGGGCAGAGTTCACATTACTGGTTGTGTCTGGATATGAGTAAAACACACATTGGTCAGAACAAAATATTTTTACTTTTGGCCAAATGCCACCTGTTCTGAGGCAGTATCATTGATACGTTAAAAATAATAACATAAAAAAGAAAGGATCATGGAGTGCAAAATTTTAGGTTGCGAGTGAGTTTTTGAGAGTTGAGATTAGGTAATATTTTAGACTTGGCCGCAGACAAGAAACCCCTCATCGGTGTAGCACAGTGTCATTCCAGCTACAGTTTCTAAAGATGTTTTTGCTCCATAAGACAGAAAGCAAAAAGAGAGGAGGGTCATTCTCATCAGTATAGAAGTGTCTGCAACATCCTGTCTGTCACTGATCTTCAGCAAGTAACAAGAGTGGGTACCAGGGAGAATCATACCCAAGGAACTTCTGGCATTTCCTGGTATTCAGGGAAATTAAAGGATTATTCAAGGTCTCCACAGACTCAGGGTAGCTGGACCAGGCAGGACCCAGGTATATTTGCCTTCATTTGCTTGTTTGCTCTTAGGGAAAGCAAGAGTTGGCAGACAGTGATCTGCTGCAACCATTTTAAATTATTCTCCACCATCTGGAAAGTTTCCTGCTCAAAACATCAGCATGCTGACCCCCACATTTTGACGGAAGAGCTAGGCACGTGGATTAGAGCCTGCTAAGAAAATGAACCGTGAGTTCACACAGCGATGCAGCAGGGTGAAGCCATCTCCAGGGGCCATAAACCAGACCCGTCAGCAGGGCTGCCGGCCAATTCTCACAGGAAGCCTTCAAATTCCTCTGGGTATTTGTGTAGGGGCACATAAAGACAGGCCTTGACCCTGGGTGTCAACCTCCGCCTATCATTAAACTAAGCGAACTGAGGCCGGAAGGTGAAAATACAAGTTTTTAAAACGTTAGATGTGTGATCTCTGCTGTCCTAGTTTCCATACTACCCCTACTCCATGGAGGAGTGTGTTGGTAAAAGGGCTTAAATGAGGGATCCCACGGAGTTGGCCATGGTACCATTCCAGTAGCTTTAGAAGTCAAGGTCAGGCTGGGGAACTCTGCTCTGTGTGTCTCAGTTCTGAATCACCTTGGCTTCCTACCACTCTCTGTTACAACAGTGCATCCCCCTCCTGTGGGAAATGCATCAAAACACACTCGGCACTGGCGTTTCAGTCCATCTTGCTTGAGTCTACAAAGACCGGCCAATGACCACCTACATGAGGGAACCTGATAAGCAGAACTTCATAATGATGATTTGATTCCAGCATCTTAAACCAAGGCCAAGAACATTAATGAAAAACATCCAGCACTCAAACATCTTTGTTTGTCAGCAAATAATATTCACAAGGGGATATTCAGAACCATCTTCAAAGTGGAGAAGGAAAATAACAACATAAAAGGCAAGAGTTCCTAGGAAAATGTGCTACAGATGAACAGGAAATACAAATCTAACACCAAAGGCAAGGCCTCAGGTAAACACTCCCCATACTTTGCCACAACCCAGTCTCCACATACCCCCAAGCCAAATAAACAAAGCCTGGCCAAATGTCAATATTTAAATATCATATCCCAAGGTTTATCTCTCACATACACAGTTATATACGTATAAAATCTCATTAGACTAACTTGAAAGTGGGTTTTAACTAAAATATAAAAAGACTTGGGGATTTTTTCTCAGTCCTGCTAGGCTAGTCTCTATTCCAAGCTCTAGCATCCCAGGAATCTGACAGTGACTTCATGCAGGGCAAAGGTGGCCCAGGAAGAAAACCAAAAATCAGACGGAGAGGCTGGACCCCCATCTGAACTCACAGCTGGGTCTCAGAGGTTGACAGGGGGCATCAGACACCCTCGGCCATGGCTCAATGTGCAAAGCCACACTTGGTGCTGAATGCAGGCCTTGGAGCAAGGTCCAGAAGGCCAGGTGTCCCCCACCCCTGGCCCATTCAGCAAGTCTCTTTCAGGGGGCTACAAGAAGGGACAGGAACTGCGTGAGACACGAATGACCTTAAGCTTTTGGCAAGAAGTACAGATAATCTCTCTGTAAGAAAATCACAGAGTAAGAGCATAAGAAGGGGCAGACACAGACACACACAAAGAGAAGGAAAGAGGAAAGCAGCTCTCCTGCCAAGACCTTGCAGGAGTAGGGGAAGAATGGGGAGCATGGTTCTCTTCCTTTATTCTTCTAGTCACTGCTATGACCCCCCCCCCCCCCCACCGACTGCACACATACCCCAAGCAGGAACCAAGGCCATGGCCATGCCAAGAGCAGCTGGAAGAACCACCCCCACGTGCTGTTTCTGCCATCTCCCTCTGACCAAGCCCTGGAAAAGACAACGGATCTTAAAATTCCACAGGCCCTGTTCCATAGTCCTCCATGGCTCCCTATTGCTCAGGAGAGAATCAGGACCTATGCTGGCATTCCGACTCCAAGGTGGCCCTCTCTTGCTTTTCACATTTTGACCCCTCCACTCCCACACTCAGGAATTTTGCTCCAACCCCACAGCAGGCACCGCCATCCCCGGTAGGAATGGCACCACCGCTCAAATGTGCAGCTCAGTCAGATAAATCAGTACGCAAATAAGTCATTTACAACACAACAGAATCACCACTCTCACAGGGCAGGTACAGGCGGTACAGGTGGTTCAGGATGGAGAGGCTCCTGACTGTGAGAACTGAGGCTGCCCCACTCCAGGGAAAACTTCACCAGCAACAGTCTACCTGATCTGCACTCTGAAGGGCTAAAGAGGCAAACAGGAGGCAGGAAGGGTGCTACAGGCTGAAGGAACCGCATGCACTAAAGCAGAGAGAAGGGAGAAATGTGACTCCCAGGGAAAATGAGGGGCCTGCATATGGACGGTAGTCAGGCTGGAAGGTTGGCAGGAGGCAGGTCCTATGAAGGACCCTTTACGGCAAGTATAAACATTGAACTTCATCCTACATGTGAGAGGTAGCCACAGATGGTTTTTAAGCAGGGGATAACCCAGTACGATTTCCATTGCGCCAATCTCATTCTGCTCACAGTGGAGAGAAAGGGCTGGAGATGGCAGGTGAGCCGGGCAGCACAGAGACTTAGATTACTGCAAAAAGAGATCATCCAGGCCTGGACTTAGGCAGCGGCAACAGACCTGGGGTAGTGCTAGGCAATTTTCAAAAGACCTGATGGCACAATTAATCAAGGTGAGAGAATGGCCAAGTGTGGTGCTCAGGTCTTATTCAGGAAACAGACACACAAATGTCCAATTTAAATAAAATGTGCTAGGGGTGATGACAGACATTCACAGGATGTTGTAGATGGCTGGGGGTGTGAGAGGGGAGAAGGGCACTGAGAAGGCACAGTCAGAGGGGCCAGAGGAAACCCAGAAGGAGCCCAGCAGCCCAGGGAGGACACCATTGCAAGGAGTCAGCTGCACACCTGCAGATGCCCCAGGGAGGACCCGTCAACTCAGGACTGAAATGTGAGCAGCACGTGAGCAGGTTTTTGTTTTGTTTTCTGATGGGTCCCAAGTGCCTACAACAGCACTTGGCACATAGTGGGGACTTAATAAATATTTATGGAATGAACCTGTGAAGTGTCCATCAGATTTGTAAACCAGAGGTCACTGGTAAATGCTGCCAAAGTTGGAGGAAAGGAGGGGCAGAGCTGGTGTGCATGGGTGAGCATGGAGTGGGAGTGTGGAGACAGAAGTGTGGACTGCTCAGTCTAGCAGCTCAACTCGGAAGGAAAGCAAACAGATTGGGAGCTAGAGAGGAGTGGACAGTCAGGGAGGCACAGGAGAAGCTTGGACCACGTGTGGTGATGAGAAAGACCATGGAGAGAAATACGGTTGGACATGCAGAAAAACATGGGGGCCTAGAGAGGATGATCTCCTGGGAATTACACCAATCCAATGGGTGTTTCTTCGGAAACTGAGATCTAGGACTGCAGAGAGGGATGCCCAAGAGGGAGCACTGGGCCTGGGCAGCTTTTGTTGAGACCACACCCTTTCTCAGTTCCCCAAGACCCCTGCTGCTTGTGCAGTTCAGACACCTTGTCTTGATACACACACCAGCTATGGAGAAGATGCTCAATAAGCACCCCATAAATTAATGTACTTTCAGAGGAGCTGGAGGGGAGAGAGGTAAAAACAAAATTAACATCCTCCCTCCACTATATTCGCAAAGGGGCTGGGAAATTTTCTGCTATTTAATCAATTCTTTTGAACCGATGCTACACTGCCACTCTCAGCAGCTGTGACTTTACTTTCATTCATTTCTCTAGAGGGACAGGCAAGGCCACCTGGACGGATTTACAAGGGATGACTGTTCTGCACGTTCCCAGGGGGAGAATTGTCAGGGTGCCAAAGGGGTGGAGGGCCATGGGAGGCCTCCGGTCTCCTCTCAGCCTGTCAGCCTTTACTGCATCGGCTGGACAGACAGAGTTCAGAATCAGAACCCACAGACATGTAGATAAGCACCTGGCCACGGGCCAGGATCCATGTTCATGTTCTATAGCCACAGTGACAGCTGCCCACAACCATGGGGCAATTCTGGATCTGACAATGGCCACACCGGGTTTTCTAAACAGGCATGTCACGGAAAGCATTAGAAGTATGGTGTGTTTGTTCATGTGCACAAAGCTGGCTGGTAAGACAATTTCACACCCTAGTAATATGTCTTTGTTTAACACTGTCCCTACACAACAAAATATAAAAATTTTTAAAAATCAATTCTTCAGTCACAAAATATTGAGCACATGCTCTAGGCAAGGCAAAATGCTACTGGAGATGAAAAAAATTACAATATCCACTTCCTTCTCTCAAAGGCTCAGGGCCAGAATCCAGAGTCAGGCTATACATCTAGTCCAACTCTGTTATCACAAAGACAATAAAACCAACCACTCTTCTTTGAATATTTACTGCAAGCCAGGCAAGGTAAAGGCACTTTACGCAATTACCTCAAATAATCCTCAGCAACCCTGCAAGGAGCGACAATGACATCTAACGTGTGAGATCTTATGAAATGCCAGGCATTGTGCTAAACGCCAAACAGGATTACCTCATCTAACCTCCAACTCTATAAGGAACTGCTACATTACTACTATTCACTGAACTTCTATCACCTGCCAGGAACTGCTCTGAACACTTACAGAAATGATCTCACTTAATGCTCCCAGAGGCCCTAATGTGCAGAAAAGTGAGGCCCAAAAAGCTTAAGCAACATGCCCCAAGGCACACAGTTAATAAGCCCCAGAAGCAGGACTAGAACCCCAGATCCATCTGACCGTGACATCTGCACTGTTAATCACCATGCTACCTGAACAATGTGCCTAAGATCTAATGATCAAAATGAGACCTTGGTGCACAAAGGGTTCATTTTAAGACAAGAGATGTCACAGATCAGAACAGCGTTATGCAACGGGCAAGTGGAAGCTCCTTTGCTTCCTCCAGGGCAGAGACCATGTCTTTATTTATCTCCATACCCCCAGTGTTCTTGGCACAAAGGAGAGACCCAAAAAACATCTGTTAGTGCCCTGGGTTGGAGATTTCTGGATCTCCTCTGAGAAGATTTCTGGAAGGGGCTGAGCTGAGCCACAAAGATGTACAGAAAGTGGATAAAAGGGGGCAGGTGAGGGTTAGAACAGAATCATAATGGCACTGAGAAAGGCCTGGAGAAGGCCTAGAGATACAATCGTTTAGCTTAGAATCGTCATGACAGCTTTACAGAGGCTGTCCACTGTGTGGTCCAACTTCAGATCTCAGCTGTGCCCATCTGTTTCAAATGAACCAGTCTAAAATGGAAGAAAGGGTATCTGGCCCTCAGACCCCTTAAAGCTTTCCTCCCCTTCCTTCTCTCCTTCCCTTCCTCCCTTCTTTCCTTCCTCCCTCCCTTCCTTCCTTCCTTCCAAAAGCTGCCCAAAATCAGCTGTCTCCTGAGTTCATCAATGGGGATATCATCTATTCCAGCATGGTGCACATTTCAAAGCTTTGCTTCCCACAATGATTCAAACCAAGATAAAGAAATGATTCTCTCTCTCAAAGTATAAAGGAGGCAACATTGTAACATAACATTTGAAACTCTTTTCAGCCACAAAACTCTAAAAAACCATCTCATATTTCATAATTAAAAAATTAAATTTTATCAGTTACCTAACAGATATGTGAGTCCAAGCTCCTGCATGTGAAACTGTCAAGAAAGCCATTTCCTGTTGGATACAGATATTCAAAGACTAGTGGCAATTAGACACAGTGATTAGAAATCCAATTATGCTGCACCAGAAACTCCTCCTGGTCCCTGAGGGCTAGTGTGCAAAGCACTGGGGCAAGAGAAGGAAATGGGTTTAAGTGGTGCTTGAATATTATCTGAACCAGCCAAAAGATGGAAGTGGAAGCATTTAATGTGCAACCACTTTAAGAAGCAAGGGTGATTCTAACTCTCCCCAGAAATCAGGGCAAAAGTAGCTTAAAGTTAGATGTGTTGCACTATTTGGCTTATTGCAATCAGGAAACGTCTGTCCAAAAGTCCTATTCTCAGAGATGGTAGTATTTCAGGGACATCGATTTAGCTTTGCCACCCTTTGATTGCCTGTTATCATATATGAGGTAGGATTCAAACAGAAGGCAGAAGAGCATCTGTAAGTTCTACTGGACTGCACAGTGCTCCATCCTACCCTGTGTCCCAGAACAGACAGCTTCACCTTTGAGGAGTACTTCAGTGGGCTTCCGGTGGAATCTGCAGAACAGGAGACAGCATGAAAGGGGTATTCATCACCTGGCTCCTTTCCTGCCGGATAGTTCTGGCAGTGACTGCAAGCCTCCACCAAAGCACCAGCCCCTCCCCTTCAACCACAGCTCTCAGTGGTATTTCCTCTCTCTCCCTTCCCTCTTAGCTCTAGATCCATGCTATCCTCAGCCCCTTCAAGCTTAGGGATATCTCCCCACGTTCGCAAGCCTTGGAATGCTTTACTGTTCCTTATCTGTTTCCCCTGAGCCAGTCCACGCCCTTGTTAATAGTGCCTACATAACCGCTCCTCAATTACCCCACCTGTTTCCTGTTGGGACCCTGACTGATGTAGATATGCTCCTCAAATAAAAGACTTAATACTAACACCATATGATAATAATTAACCTCATCAATGTAACCGCTGGCAATGGGACACTATTTTCATTTTATTTTATTTTATTTTTTGAAACAGTTTCACTCCCATCATCCAGACTGGAGTGCAGTGGCAAGATCTCAGCTCACTGCAGCCTCCACTTCCTGGGCTCACGTGATTCTCCTGCCTCGGCCTACCAAGTAGCTAGGATTACAGGTGTGCACCACCACACCCGGCTAATTTTTGTACTTTTAGTAGAGATGGGGTTTCATCATGTTGGCCAGGCTGGTCTTGAACTCCTGGCCTCAAGAGATCCACTTGCCTTGGCCTCCCAAAGTGCTGGGATTACAGGAGTGTGCCACCATGCCCAGCCAAATAGGACACTTTAAACCAGCAAAATTACCCTCCACACACATCCTGGTACTATCCCTCATGAAACGCATGGGAAGCACACAAATTGCCACTCTTTATGGGCCATCTAATTTCCAAAGGACCAATACTGTTGATAACCAGCATCAGAAATGGTTTTCTTTAGGCAAGACACCCTGGGACTGGCTTCTCACAAACTCAGATCAAGATAAACCACCGCGGTGAACGACCACTTTCCTGCCTGAGTTTTTCAAGGGGGCCTTTACTGAGGCAGGAGGAGTTGAATACAGGATCTTGAGGACACCACTGGCCTCAGGCTGCAGTGACGAATATGAGTACTGGCTTCATGAACACTTGATCACATAGCTTTTTTTGTTATTTTGGAAAACCATATCCGTTATGAATGGGGACTGACTCTATACTAACCAATACTGTCTCCTAATTAATATCTGATCTGTTTCAGTCCGGAAGGCAAAGGATCTTTACCTTTATGTGCTCAGAGTGCCATACAGGGTCGCTTGGATGAAGGGATTACGCTGCTGGTCCCTAGCCATTTACCTCCCTTTCACAAAGGGATTCTTTCTAACGTTTTCAGGATAGAGCAGCAACTGGAGTGAGGGTGGGCATGCAGGGGAGGGTGAATGAGGGAGGAGGGAAAGTCTGCAAACAAACGGGCCACTTATCTCCAGGAGTCTTTCTACCTTTTCCTACAGCTGAGTAGCTTGGGGGCAGGTTGTCTGCCAAGCTTCCCTGGCCCGTGTAAACACTCTGGCACCAGCTGGGGTTTGGAATCTGCTGAGTCTCTGCCAGCTGGCAACCTGGAGATGGGTCAGATTAAAGGAATGCATAATGAAGAAGGGGGTGGGAGACAGAGGCTGTATTTACACAGAGGGGGTCTGCAGGGGTCAGTACGGCGCTAGCCAAATGGGCCTCTGGAAGTGGAAAAATAGGAAGGGAAAAGGAAGGGGTTTCAATGTGCCCAAGCACCATGTCCCACCCAATTGGCCCAAGACTGTTATGTTCATTTATTTTTTTCCTTTTAAAAACTAACTTCTTTGTCCCCTTCTCAGTCCCCCGCAGCATCTCCCAAGCCAATTACACACAGCCCTTTGAAAGGTTTGCAGCTGGCCGCTCGAGAAGGCTCAGCATGATCAGACAACACGGACACTTGATCTTCTGAGATCCCAATTTGGGAACGTTAACACGGAAACCCTAGCCACGTGCTGACAAGCAGGCCCTGGGCCACATTCTGCCCCAGACTGAGTCCAGGCAAGAGGAGAGGGCACAGATAGCCAGCAGTACCAAGCAGCTATCCTGGCTTCCAGCCTTAAAGAGAGACAGGCTCCCGGCTCCCCCATGCAAAGCCCAGGGAGCACGGATGCAGAGAGGACAGCCCTGAGACAAGAGCAACAGTCTCCCCAGCCCTTTCACTACCCTGCGGAGGCAAGGGGGACAAGAACAGACTGAAACCTGTTGGGTATTCGGTGGCCACACCTGCTAGGAAGGCTACCTGCAGCTCTACTACAGCCCATGCAAATAGGTAAAGCTCAAATGGCTGTACATATATTACTAATAGGAAGCAGAGGGGAGAAAAGTGCAGTGAGGAGGCAAGAGACCTGTTTTGTTCCCTGGCAGCTCAGCCACAAACCCGACGGGTTGCCTCCAGCTGCTCGCATCCACCTTTGCATCCATGGATTCTTCCCCATGCTTCTGGGACACGGCTTCACCTCCAGGCCCATGGTGCAAGCCTCAGCTCTTGTTGCTTTCTTGGAAATCTCTGCTATAGCAGCCACCTCTATTCCAGTGACACTCAGATCTACTTTTCCTGCTGGAATCTTTCTCCCCAGGGTGGGAGGTGCGAGGCTGCATCTTTACCTAGATAGTGCGTCATTAACTCCCATTCAGCATGCCAAACCTGGTGCCCAGGAGAAAGCTCTATACTTGCCTATGTCCCAGGCTGCAGTCCAAGACTCCCCACCTTTCCTTATAGCCCCTTGTTGGCTTTTTCCTTCACTATTTTATTAAATCTATCATTTCTACTCCCGATGCTGCTAAGAGCTTCATATTCTCTTTGTCACTAGCCTGTAGGAGAGACTTCTAACTGGATTCTCAGCCTCAAGACTCAAACCCCCTTCCTCCCCTCCCACTATCCATAGCTAGAACAGCCAGGCATATACACACAAACATGCACACACACACCACAGCCCCTCCATGCCTGCTGCTGCTTAAAGGATAATGTTAACCTCTTTAATCTGGCGTTCCTAAACCTCCCTCCCTCTCCACATTTGATTATCACAACTTTTCAAACTAATATGATAGCCTTGGATGTCCTAAAGCATATATTAAGGATATTATTCCATTAAATACTCTCCAAGATCAACAAATGTATTTGGTAGAGAAATACATAACTCATTAATACTATATGAAGGCACTGACAAGTCCTGCAGTAAAGAAACAGTCAAGAAACGGTCAAGAAACAGCCTAACATTTCCCAAGGCAATCTGGCCCAGGAACACTTGTGTAGCAGAATACTTAGTGGCTGCTTTCTTTGATTCTCTGAATGTCCTTTCTTGCCTGCACTCCAGCAACCCAAATCTGCCTTCCATTTGTTCGTCTGCCTTGGCTTTCCTTTGAGAGCCTGCTCCAGCCTCACCTCCTCCTTCCTCCTCCCCATTCTACCATCTTGGCTGCTTCCTCCTCACACCTGAAGCACTCGCTGCCTGTACCTCTTTGTTGAGAGGTAGTAAAGCACAATAGTTAAGAGCCCAGATTTTGGATTCAGAAAGACCTGTGTCAAAATCCCAATTCTGCCCTCACTAACTCTGAAACGGAGCTGTTCAGTTGCTTGGTGTAGACAGAGATAGAATCCATAAAGAGGACTGTGGAGGGGACTAGTGGGATTAGAAGGTCAAATCTAGCACAAGGCCTAGCACATCACAGGTATTCAATAAATAACAATTAGTCATTCTTCCTCTTCTTTTTTATCATTGCTTTGTAATTTATAATTTTCTGGGTTCTCCTGCCCCTACCCTTTGCATATATCAAGTTTAAATACATGCTGATAAGGCCACCAGCAGCAACAGTTCCATCTTCCATGGGACAGCAGGAATACACCCTAACCTGCCAGCCCTGAACACACCATCCGCCCCAGCACACCATCCACCCCAGCCTACCAGCCCTGAGCAAGAGGCTCTCCCAGGCAATCAAGTCCTAGAACTTCACAGAAGCTCCTCAACGTTACCACCCAGCCCTGCCCCCACCGCCTGTTTGCTTACTGCACCCCTGGGAAGGGATGCGGAGGCAAGGCATCACACTTTTGGTTTTGAAAACCAAAGTGGGCCAGGCGCAGTGGCTCCCGCCTCTAATCCCAGCACTTTGGGAGGCCGAGGCAGGTGGATCACCTGAGGTCAGGAGTTCAAAACCAGCCTGGCCAACATGGTGAAACTCTGTCTCTACTAAAAATACAAAATTAGCCTGGCATGGTGGCGTGTGTCTGTAATACCAGCTACTCGGGTGGCTGAGGCAGGAGAATCACTTGAAACCAGGAGGCAGAGGTTGCAGAGATCGCACCACTGCACTCCAGCCTGGGCAACAGAGTGAGACTCCATCTCAAAAAAAAAAGAAAAAAAAAAAGAAAACCAAAGTGAACAGATCTCATCCAAAAGCTGGCTGGGTAACTTATTTCTACAGACTCTCAATGGGGCAGCAATGGGCTACTGTGTTGGGGTTTAAAAGTTTTCAAATTTTCACCATTTCAACAACCATTTCACCACAGGCCATTTCATCCATGGCTTATGCAGTCAATGTCAAGAAGAAGTTATATTTCCACTTTTAGAGTCAATCTTTTTTTTTTTTTTTTAAAGAGGGTCTCACTCTGTGGGCCAGGCTGGAGTGCAGTGGTGCAACCACGGCTCTCACCGCAGCCTCAACCTCCCAGCTTCAAACGATCCTTCTACCTCAGCCTCTTCAGTAGCTGAGATACACGCCACCATGCTGAGGCTGGTCCCGAACTCCTGGCCTCAAGGGATCCTACTGTCTCAGCCTCCCAAAGTGCTGAGATAACAGGTGTGAGCCACTGCGCTTGGCCAACTTCTAGTCAATCCTGACTTGAGTTTTTCCTGATGCTTTTGTATCCTTCTCTGACTGGTCTAATACCCTCACTTTCACCTTCTAAGCCACTGTTCAAAAGGCTTTTGAAAGTAACGCTTTGATTTATATTCGATGGGAATGGTATCTGTAAGATCGAGGGTGTGGGCTTCTCTTTCCAGCACCCCTTGGCTGCCCTGCTTTCAAGCCCCCTCCTCCTGCCCTCTTCACTCTCCCACTTCCACTCCCACCCTCCACCTGTGCCCTGGCTTCTGCCCCCAACCCCCCAACTCTCCCCCAGCAGCGGGCTTGTCACTAATCCAAACTTTCCATCTTTCCATTCCCCAAATAAAACCACTTCAACATTGCCTTTTTCTGATCATCAAAATAATACGCATTTCATTGAAACAAATATATATATATATGAATAGACAGATATAAACATGGAGAAAAAAAGTAAAATTACTTGAAATCCTACGACAGAGAAAAACACTGGTGCTATTTTGACAATCATCCTTATAGATATCTTTCTATAAAAATAAAACACATCCAAACGTTTACAGAAAAAGGCTCGCACCAATATGGTATTCTGTAAGCTGCTTTTAAAAAAACCACAACCATATGTTTTGGACATCATTCTATGATACTGCATACAGATTTATGTCACCATTTTAAACTGATCTAGCCAATCCCTTACTGGTAGGCATTTAGGACAACCTCATCTTTAAAAAATGCTAACATCTCAAAATATTTGGATATACTATTGAGTGGGAAAAAAAAATCGGAATTCAGCCTGTGCATTTTTATTACAACCATAAAAAATCATAGTGTCCAGGCATAAAAACAGAGTAAAAATTAAGTCAATTTTGTAACGTGGAAGAGCTATAGGAAATCTGCTTATAAAAGTGGCATTTACACAGAAAAGAAAGTCCTTCAACAAAAACAACATGTAAAATGCAAAATCTCCATTATTTTTAAACATGTTACGATGGTTAGGTCACGCCTCAGTATAAAATATTTCAAGCAGCTGATTTCCATTCAATTTAATGTCATAGTTTTCTTCCCAGTGGGAGAGGGAGACAGCAGTACGCAGTGCTGAAGCCATATGATCTTTGAGAAGGAACAAGGTGAGGGGTAATTCTGGAGCTTGTGGCTCTTGGGGGAGGGCATTCATGCGCAAAGCCGGGGGCTGGGGGCTCAGACATGCAGGGAGAAGTGGGGCTCAGAGGTCACCAAGAAGCCCTCAGCAAACCCACTCAATCTGTACTTTTTTGGTTTTGTTTTGTTTTGGTTTGGTTTGGTTTTTGAGACAAAGTCTCGCTCTCTTACTCAGGCTGGAGTGCAGTGGCACGATCTCGGCTCACTGAAACTTCCACCTCTTGGGTTCAAGTGATTCTCCTGTCTCAGCCTCCCGAGTAGCTGGACTGCAGGCGTGCGCCACGATACCCAGCTAATTTTTTGTATTTTTAATAGAGATAGGTTTTACCATGTTGGCCAGCCTGGTCTTGAACCCCTGACCTCAAGTGATCCACCCGCCTTGCCCGCACAAAGTGTTGAGATTATATGCGTGAGCCACTGCACCTGGCCCAATCTGTACATTTCTTAACAGTCTTCGTGGCCCAGGCAGCAATGTTTGAGTGTAAAAGGTATAGGCCAGGCGTAGTGGCTCATGCCTGTAATCCCAGCTCTTTGGGAGGCTAAGACAGGCAGATTGCTTGAGGTCAGGAGTTTGAGACCAGCCTGGCCAACACAGCAAAACCCCATCTCTACTAAAAATACAAAAATTAGCTGGGTGTGATGATGCATGCCTGTAGTCCCAGCTACTCGGGAGGCCAAGACAGGGGAAATGCTTGAACCCAGGAGGCGGAAGTTGCAGTGAGCCAGTATCGTCCCACTGCAGTTCAGCCTGGATGACAGAGCGAGACTCCATCTCAAAAAAAAAAAAAAAAACCATTTTGGGAGGCTGAGGTGGGCAGATCACCTGAGGTCAGGAGTTCGAGACCATCCTGGCCAACATGGCAAAACTCTGTCTCTACTAAAAATACAAAAGTTAGCCAGTGTGGTGGCGGGCACCTGTAATCCCAACTACTTAGGAGGCTGAGGCAGGAGAATCGCATGAGCCTAGGAGGTGGAGGTTGCAGTGAGCCAAGATCCCACCGTTGCACTCTAGCCTGGGCGACAAAGTGAAACTCTGTCTCAAAAAAAAAAAAAAGATACGTCTGGAGAGGAATGGATGCACCAGGATGTATAGACTGTACACAACCTATAATATGAAAATCAGAGGCACAGAAAATGGCTGCTTAATGATAGAGGCAATACTCATGGAATTAATTAATATTCAGGTACTCTGAACAAATAATATTGAGTCCTTACTGCATATCAGGTTCTATAAGGATGCCGTGCATGCATTATTTTGGTCCTTTCAAAAACTCACTGAAGTAGGTAAAGAATTTTCAATCCCTTTTTACTGATAAGGAAATGGCCACAGTTAAGTAACTTCATCATGTTATCTAGTTAAGTACAGGAGCCGGTAAAGAATCAGACAATCTAAATCAAAGCCTGCACTCGCCATGCATACATACCACCGTATTTAGAAGCCCTGTGTGATGTGGCAATGAGAAATGGAGAATCAGGGTGCATGTCCTGATAAGGCAACTGAGCCTCAAATCTGCAGCCTATTTTTTCAGGGAAGGAGAGCGTGCAAGTTAATCATCATAATAAATCTTTTCTAAAAGGAGCTCTATATACTATATAAGAATGCCCTATCTTTCACTTTCAAGAGGTCTCCATGGAAATGAACAAAATCAAATATGACCTGGAGCCAGTTCTCTGCAATCTGTTTAGTTTTACACATCCCCCTAATCTGTGACTTCGGCCACGTCACCATGGTCATTTTTTAGACACGAAATGAAGAAAAGGCACTTAGGAATAATCACAGAAGTCGTTCCTGGATGAAGCTGAGCTTGCAAGCTGAAGGACAGTATATTTAGCTTAAATATGATGACTGGGAAGTCTAGGATACTATATTTGGGCAAACTGTTGATTTGGGGTTTGGTAAGTTCTGGTTTTGGCAGCAGCGCCCTTCTCCTGCCCTACCCCCACCTCGGGCCACGTGGGCTCAGCTATAGAGCACAGCTCTCGCACAAGCAAACCTGCAGACTTGGCCTCCCCAGGGCTCTGGGGAGCAAAGCAATTTCTCCAGGGATTGATAGGGTGAGAAACTACTTGCAATCAGCAAGTAGCCAAACTGGATGCCAGAAAAGGAGGAGCCTGGGAGCACCAGGTGGGAGCATGGTCCCATTCTGAGGCCCAAAAGCCCCCCAAGTCCAGTCCCGTAATGAGCGCCTCACCACTCTGGCCATCCTGAACTCTAACTACCAGTTTTCCTTTCTATGGTCCCCATTAGACAGAGCAGAGAGCGTATCTTGAAAATCTCAGAGCAGCTGCTCAATAAATGTGGAATGAACTGAAGAGTTCTGGAGATTGGTTGCACAATGTGGATACACTTCACACTACTTAACGGCACACTTAAAAATGGTTAAGATGGCAGATTTAATGTTACGTGTATTTTACATAATTTTTAAGAAAACACAATAGTGATACTATTACAGCAAACAAAAGGTAATGGCACTTGGATCCTTCTAATACTCACTGTAGAGTGTAGGTTGAGTAATTTGAGTTTAGGAAGTATGGGAGGGTTAATTAGGTAACCTCCCATACACCCTGTTAATGGTGAATCATGACTTGCTGCAACAAAAAGTCACAGAGCGATGGCAAATACAATCCCCCATTAGGCTTTTTCATGTGTCCCAAAGAAGGAAGAGTCAGGAAAACGTGTCAGTGGCTAGAGATGTGGCCCCAAACCCATCCAAGAAATCACACTCTTATTAATTCCAACGAATATTTTTCCTCACACCCTTTTAGCCTCAAGACCTTGGAGCTGGCACTCTTATTTATTAAGAGAGAGAGAAAGAAATGGAAAGCTGTTCAACAACCTGTGCCTTCCTTAAAGGACACGAAGATGGCATTTCACAAAGTGGGATCTCTGGAATGTAACTATACACTACTTGGAAAGAGATGGTCACAGACTTGAGAAATGGTGGATACTACTTTAGTAAGTTTATATGCTCTGTGAATCTCCAAGAAAGAGGGCATACTTCTGTGGCCCAGAACACCCAGCCCCCACTGTCATCCCCAGGGGTTTCAACAGTTTGGACTCCACATCAGGAAAGATCAGTGGAACACACGCGACAGACTACTTGGAATATCCTGAGTTCAGATCCTGGCTCACCAATGTACTAGCTGTATCATCTTGGGCAAGTGACTTGAATTCTCTCGGCCTCCATCTCCTTCTCCTTAAAATAGAGTAAAGGACTCAAGCTGTGAAGTCAGACACTCGGACCTTGAATTGTGGCTCTGGCATTGATGAGCAACGAGAGTCCTTAGTCTGTGTAAACCTCAGTTCACTCATGTGTAAAAGAGGAGGCACCACAGTATCTGTCACACAGGCTGACTGTGGGGGCTGAATGACAGAATACAGGTAGAGTGCTTTTTACAAGACTGAGCACAAAGCCAGTAGTCAATACAGAAGACATGCTTGTTATCTTTGATTCTACAAACTGTGAAGTGCTCTATAAATGCTACCCATCCTCTAAGGCCTAAGTCAAGTCCCATTCTTCATGAAGATTTCCCGATTGCTAGAACCTAAATACTCTCTCACCTCTGGACTTACACCATTTGTAAACTACTATGTTTACCACAAATGTATCTGCATTGAGTCATATGCCAATATGTGGTATTATATCCTACATTGCTATCTAGTGGTTCAGACATAATTCTTATCTCAAGTTTTTATTTTTGTTGTTGTTTTTTCCCCAAACAGAATTGTGGGAAGTTAACTGAATTTAAAAGCAATACACACCTACTGTAAGAAAATTTTTAAAAAGAAACATATAGGCTGGGCGCAGTGGCTCATGCCTGTAATCCCAACACTTTGGGAGGCTGAGGCAGGCGGATCACCTGAGGTCAGGAGTTCAAGACCAGCCTGGCCAACATGGTAAAACCCCGTCTCTACTAAAAATACAAAAAAATTAGCTGGGCATGGTGGCAGGCGCTTGTAATCCCAGCTACTTAAGGAAGTTGAGGCAGGAGAATCACTTGAACCTGGGAGGCAGAGGTTGCAGTGAGCCGAGATCGCGCCATTGCACTCCAGCCTGAGCGACAAGAGTGAAACTGTCTCAAAAAAAAGAGAGAGAGAAACATATAAAGTTGAAAGCTGAAGTCTTCCATAACCTATCTCCTAGAGAGACACCAATGTTGACAGTCTGCTGTGTGTGATCTTTCCAGATGTCGCCTGTGCATACGTAAACATAAGGTTTTTCTTATTAAAATAGGCCCATCCTATACATACTAATTTGTAATCTATTTTTTTTATCAGATATCAGTCAATGTCAACACAGAAAGATTGATCTTGTCCTCTTTCCAACAGCTATAAAGTATTCCGTTGTATGGCTATATCACAATTTACCTAATCCGTTCGTTGTAGGTGGATATTTGGGTTATTTCAAATGAATTCTGATGTTAGAGCAAGAGCTGTGTCCTGTGTCCTGTGTGTTTTGGCATCTCCATGGAGTTAGCACAGTGAGAAGCATTCAGTAAACTGTCGTATGAACTCTGACAACATTTGCTCTGAGTCACAGAGGATTACTGGCTCACAGTTTGTCAAATATAACTCTCAATAACCAGCACTGCTGGGGCAAGCCAGAATAACGGGCAATATTCATAGTACTGGCCCTGAGCTATCATTCTCAGATCAAAAAGACAAGCTGTTCAATATAGTTTCGATGCTGGCTCCTTGCCTATATTAAAATTATTTAACGACCCAGCAATTCCACCCCCCAGGTATATACCCAAGAGAACTGAACACATGACATCCACACAAAAACTTGCACATGCATGTTCAGAGCGGCATTATTCATAACCGCCAAAAGATAGAGACAAATGTCCATCAACTGATGAATGCATAAACAATATGCACTTTGCCATACAATAAAATGATTCCGTCATAAAAATAAATGATTACTTATACACGCTACAACATACATGAACCCTGCAAACATGCTACATGAAAGAAGCCAGGTATTAGAAACCACATATGGTATGATTCCATTTATATTAAATGACCATTTGCGAGTCCAGAGACACAAAGTAGAGAGTTGTTGCTGGGGTGGAGATGCAAGTGGAGATTAAGGTAGGATGGTGAGCAATGGGAAATGAATCCGAACAGTTTTTTGTTTGTCCATTTGTTTTGTAGAGACGGAGCCTCGCTCTGTCACCCAGGCTGGAGTGCAGTGGCGCAATCTCGGCTCACTGCAACCTACACCTCCCAGACTCAAGTGATTCTCCTGCCTCAGCCTCCCAAGTAGCTGGGACTACAGGTACACGCCGCCATGCCCGGCTAATTTCTTTTGTACTTTAGTGGAGACGGAGTTTCTTTTTTTTTATTTTTTTGAGACAGAGTCTCGCTCTGTTGCCCAGGCTGGAATGCAGTGGCGTGATCGCGGCTCACTGCAAGCTGCACCTCCCGGGTTCATGCCATTCTCCTGCCTCAGCCTCCTGAGTAGCTGGGACTACAGGCGCCCGCCACCACGCCTGGCTAATTTTTTGTATTTTTAGTAAAGACAGGGTTTCACCATGTTAGCCAGGATGGTTTCATCTCCTGACCTCGTGATCCACCTGCCTTGGCCTCCCAAAGTGCTGGGATTACAGGTGTGAGCCACCGTGCCAGGCCCTAGAGACCGAGTTTCACCGTGTTGCCCAGGCTGGTCTCAAACTCCTGAGCTCAGGCAATCCACCCGCCTCGGCCTCCCAAAGTGCTAGGATTACAGGTGTGAGCCACTGCGCTGGCCAAACAGGTTTCTTGTGAAGATGATGGAAATGTTTTGGAATTAGATAATGGCAATGTCATAAAGCACAGTGAATACACTAAAAATCACTGTATTATACACTTTAAAAATCACTGTACCGTACACTTTAAAATGGTAAATTTCATGGTACGTGAATTCTATCTCGATTTTAAAATGCAAAAAAAAAAAAAAAAAAAAACTATAAACAGGGGTTATCAACTGGTAATTCCACTTTACCACTCATGTACTGAAAAAATATGAGATTCGATAGAATGTCAAGTGCTGTGCTGGGTTCTAGAGATACTATGGTAAGCAATGCCTCCTGCCCTCAAAGAACGCACAAAGAGGTTGTGGAGTGTGACGGGCTGCACACGATAAACTTGGGGTCATCAGAACCATGATAAGGGAAGCACAGGGAGAAAGGAGGGCTTTCCAGAAAAAGTGGGCTGCAGCTTGAAGAATGAGGAACGGTTGGCCAAGTGATAAGAGGAAGCATGTCCCGAGTAACTTGTATGAGGTGGCAGAGGCAACAGAAACATCATAGAGGAGCTGAAACATAATCAATAGGAAAAAGCCCCGTGATCCAAATGTGCCCAACAGAATAACTTTAAAACTCCAACATGTATTTTGCCTCCTGTTATATACCAGGCACTTGATAGATGCTGAGAATTTTTTTTTAATTAAAGTTCTGGGGTACATGTGCAGAACATGTAGTTTTGTTACATAGGTGTACACATGCCATGGTGGTTTGCTGCACCCATCACCCGGTCACCTACATTAGGTATTTCTCCTAATGCTATCCCTCCCCTAGCCTCCCCACCCCGCCACAGGCCCTGGTGTGTGATGTTCCCTTCCCTGTGTCCACATGTTCTCATTGTTCAACTCTCACTTATGAGTGAGAACATGCGGTGTTTGGTTTTCTGATGCTGAGAATTTAGCAGGGAGCAAGATCAATGAAGGCACTGGTAGAACTTTCAGTATGTAACCATATATTTCCATGGGTATACAGTAAACAGTCTATGGCTAACTGATTCACTGACCTGGACATGGTATTTTAAAAGGACCAGTAAAATTTGTCAATACCTATCAAAAAATACGAATGCAGTTAATGTTTTGACCTTATCATCTCACTTCTGGGAAAATATCCAACAAGATAATGCCCATATAGGTACAAAATGACATATGGACCAAGATATTCACTGGTGCATTGTTTATAAGAGCAAAACACTGGAAACGACCCAACTGTCTGTCAAAAGGGGACTGGTTAAATGAATTAAGGTGACCCTGCACAATGGAAGACTGTGCAGCCTTCCACATGAATGAGGAAATTCTCTGCGTACTGACATGGAAAGATCGCCCAGATATTTTGTTAACTGAAAAGGCAAGGTGCAAAAGTGTAAATAATACACTTCATTTTGTATAGGAAAGGAGACAAACACATAGATAGACAGACAGATATAAGTATATATCTTATTTATAGCTGCTTACATTTTCTTAAATAAACCCAACAAGACAAATACATAAAAGTCAATAAAAAGTAGTTACTTGGGGCTGGGCGCGGTGGTTCACGCCTGTAATCCCAGCACTTTGGGAGGCCGAGGTGGGTAGATCACGAGGTCAGGAGATCGAGACCATCCTGGCTAACACGGTGAAACCCCGTCTCTACTAAAAATACAAAAATTTAGCCGAGCATGGTGGTGGGCGCCTGTAGTCCCAGCTACTTGGGAGGCTGAGGCAGGAGAATGGCATGAACCCAGGAGGCAGAGCTTGTACTCCAGCCTGGGGGACAGAGCAAGACTCCGTCTCAAAAAAAAAAAAAAAGAAAAAAAAAGTGGTTACTTGGTGACAAGGAGCTGGATGAGAACAGGTGGGGACGGGCAGTTCTTAATGAATTCCTTTTTATGTTTTTTATTTTTGAGTCACATGAATGTATCACCTAATGGTACCGATTCAAAAAAAAAAAAAAAATTTAAGCCCTAAAAGGCTAAGATTATAGGCTATCTGCATGCACATGCTAAAGTAGCCAGCATTCCTAATGTGCTCAAAAGCATCTCTTACTGATTACCCGAGAACCCAGAAGAGACAGCATGGATAGAAAAGCTTCAAATGACCAGCAGCAGCAGAAAGGCAACTCAGACACACACCATCCTGTGTGTACATGGGACCATACCTGATAGATTCATCCTGACTACGTGGTAGGTACAGAGGTGCTGGGGATACTGAGAACATGTGAAACACCTGTTTCCTGGGGTTGTGGAGGGATGGCTCACGGCAAGCGCAAGGAGCCATGCCCTGCCCTAGTACAAATTGGAGTCACTCTCATGCTGAAAAATCTTCAATGGCTCCCTATGACCTAAGCTGAGGACCAAACCCAAATTTTTAAACAAACACCTCCATGGCCAGAACCCTGCCTGCCAGTCCGGTGTCACCTTTCACCACTTCCAACCTTAACCGGCCCCTACCCAGCCCACTCTGGCAATATAGAGAAACTTGCCATACTCCCCCTGCGCCCATGCCTTCTCTCTGCCTGGAACTCCCCCTCCCCAGCACATCTGCCTGCCCCATGCCCCTCGAGCCTCAAGGACCAGCCCAAACTTCTCCTATTTAAAATGAATGGTCCCTACCCCTCCCAGGGGGGTTATGCTCCCTTCCCAGACAAACACACTGTACCCACCACACACAAGAGCAGCAGTGACACTGTCATTCCCTCAGGACTCTCAACTCAATGGAGGCAGAATCTTCACCTCTTCATCCTTTATCCCTAGCCCCAAGAACAGGGCTTGGCAGAGAGCAAATGCTCGGTCCAAGTCTCGCTGAATGAATAAACAAGAGAAAGACAGAGGTGGGGAGAAGGGAGGAATTAACGCTCTCAGGGCAGAGGGGCTGGGAAACACCTTCTGAGCAGGTGGTGCTTTTGCCATATCTGAGGTGGGCCTTAAAAAAGAAATAGCAGTTATAGGATGAAACAGGGAATGAGATGACTTGGAGTGCATGGTGCATGAACAAAAGTAGAGAAGCATGAAGGAGGAGGGAATGTTCAGGGAACACAGGTAGGTTGGTCTGCAATGAGGGTCAGAGCAAGGATGAGGCCTGTGGGAGGTGCAGAGTCCAGGACAAAGGCTGAGATTGCAGGGAAGCTCTGACGCCAAGCTAATTGCCCAGCCTTTAGGCGGGCACCTTGGAAGGAGTCTAAGTAGGGAGACCCAGGCTTAGCTCTGTGTTTGAAGACAACCCGTGACAGCTATGAGGAGAAAGGATCAGAAAAGATGAGAGTGTGGGGTCCAAGTTAGGACCAACCATAGCCATTTAGGTGAGGAATATCAAGTGCCTGAGCTAAAACAAAAGATCATCAGGACGAGAGGAGACCTGAGGGCAATTCAGGAGGTAAAACCACTGAACTTAGTGAACAGACATTGGGGGCAAGGCAGGGGAGGGCAAGTGATGGCTGCAGGTTTCGGTTCCGGTATATACACTTGCTGAATTTCCCTCTTCTAGAGATCATGCAAACTACAGTCATGCATGGGGATGGCGGTATGGGAGCTAATAAAATTGTGGTGTCACCAACAGGCCTTGGTAAGAAGACCCCTAGATACTCAACTAGTCTGCTAGAAATCAGACAAAGGGAAAATCTCACTGCATCTATTTCTAGGGGGTCTGGCAAAAGTTTAGAGATGAACAGCATACAATGGATCAACCAGTCTTCTTCACGTTATCACACGCACTTCAAAAAATTACTTACTGACACCTTCATCGGAACTTTCAGGTGCAAAATATAGGTAGACCCCAGTACATAGTGAGTGCTAAGTAACTTTTTTGAATAAACGTCACATACAGGCCATGCCTACTTCTTCTGTCCAACGAACATGCCATGGCCCTCCCAATCTCCACTATCTCTAGAAAAGCCTCCACAAAGGTAGTTCCACTCCCTCTGCCTCCGCTGAACACCGGAACAAAACCAGTTTCCTTAAGTAAGGCCACGGTACTTGCATGCAAACTTCTTTATGGCTTATTTAGCTAATAAAACAAAAGGTAGAGGGAAAAGATGTTCTAACTCACTGGGTCCCTACCTTTTAAAAAATTAGAAGTTACATGAGATGCAAACAAATACCTTTTTTATTATAATAAGTCCTTTGGACACTTCAGTGATAAACCATATGAAGGCAACGCAAGACAGTGAAACGGAATGATGTGCATGTTACAGGAGCACCACCAGCATCACAGCACACCTCAGCATTATAAGAAGGTCTAGGGAAAAGCCCTTTCTCTCTCCCAGCTTTCACTGTCCTTGCCCACTCCACCACTGCCTTGCTGCTTGCCTGTGTTACATGAAACATAAGAGAAAGAGAGCTGAGAACAGCCTTGCAGTTTCTGAAGTCTCTGAATCAACACCAGAGACAGTTCAGCTGCTTCGGGGGCTTGCTTCCTGGTTGGGGGTTGAGACTGGAATGTCCCCGGGTGGAATTTCTCACCTGGATCAGTGCCTCAGCATCCTAACCAGACTTCCTGTCTCTAATCTCTAGTCTCTAATCTCTAATCTCATCCCCCAAACCACTCTGGTAGTCTCCAGAGCAACCTCATCCCACCGCTGTCTTTCCTAACAGTCTTTAAAGGCTCCCATTACCTCCAGGACAGTCTCAACTCCACAGCAGGACCTAAGGGGCCCTCGAGTGATCTGGCCCCACCTCCACCCTTGTCCCTTGTCCCCGCTGCGTCCCACCTCCAGAGCATCCTATGACACCAGTGTGCTGAGTGTCCAATGCTCCACACCAGCTCATCTGTCTACAAAGGATGGACTGTTCTATTGCCCTCCCATATCTCCTTCTTTGGCCTTATCTAGCATCCATCTATTCCTATCCTGAGCTGGGAGACCACCCCCTCCCAAAGCAACCCCTCTAGCAGACTACACTTACTGAGCACCACCGTATGCTAGACCAGGAGACCCACATGGCAGCTCAAGTGGGGTAGTCATCATCAAGTGACTGTACTTGCCTTCTTTTATCTATCTCCCTTACGAGATGGTAAATTCCTTGTGATTAAGCAACGTGTCCTTTTTCTCTGTGTTGCCAGCATCTAGAACGATGGTTCACACAAAAGCACTGCTTAATCAACATTTGCAGAACTAGGGGCAAGAGGTCAAAACCAGCTCAGTTCAGACTCACGTCCCTTGGGCCATGTGAGCAGCAACCCAAATGGTAGGGCTGAGAAACCAAAAACATTGGTCAAGTTACACTTAGCTATGCCACAGCTGCAGGCTAAAGGCGTGGTAAGTGGTCAGTGAAAATCTGGCGAGGCCATAGTTGTCATGCCTGAAGTTATCTGGACCCAGGAAATGCAGGGAAGAGTAGCTGAGAAGCGTCACATTCTCTTCTTTCTGAAGCTCCAAAATGAGCACAGTAGAGAGAGTTGTATCAACAAATATGTTAGCTGGCTTGCATTTCATATTTCAGTGTTTTGTACAGAGTAAGTGTATTTGCTGAATGATTATAAATAAAATAAAACTCAATGGCCAAATGGTTGAATAGTGTTGAATGTGGATATTTCCCAGGCTGGGCGAAGAATGACAGAAATGTTTCTTTTACATTTCTTGGGTAATAAAATGTACTATGCAGCAGACCAACTTTGCTTTTTACTTCAGGGCTATAAAATTGTAGCTTTCCAGAAATTTCTGCAGATGAATCAGTCTGGATAGCCAAATTCTCCATATTGCCACAGATTTAGTTTTGAAACTTCAACATTGTTCATTATGGATGGTGATTTTAAGGTCACAAAGCCAAGCCCAGATTCTTTTCCAATATACGGATTTTCTCCTTCTCCACCATGGGTTCTGCCTTTAAGCTGTATTTCACGCCAACCCCGAATTTGTGCTAGAATCTGCTTTCAACTCAAGTAATAAATGAAACCAAGATTAGCAGTGAGCCCACTAACCTAATGGAGGCACAGTGTTTCCCTAGTTACTACTCCTAAAGCTAAAGGATTGGGGGAAGGTGCCTCTCTCCTTCTCCTCCCAATTTCTGACTGGCAATTTAGTTTTATACACATTTTCCAGTCCTGTTCTACAGGCCCTTTTTAAGAAGACACAACCAGGCTACCAGACATTCGACACATCCATGAAGCAGGTAAGGCCCAGAGAGGTGAAGGGCCTTGCATGGGCCACAAGGCTATGTAATGGAAGAAGCCAGGCCCCTGTCCTCGCCCCTTTCACTGCACGCCTCCCTGCTGCAGGCCTTCCACTGGCACCAGCCATAACTCATCCCTTAAGAGCCCTGCAAGAAGGGCACATGTTCCAGCCATCATACCTAAACCAGAGCCCAAACTGCTATTTTTTTTTTTTTTTAATCAACTACCACCCGTTCCTTTCTACTTCAACATTCCTCCTCCAAACAGTCACAAAATCCACATAAACAAGTTATTCCTTGCCCGTTGAGGTCACAAGTTGATCCAGTACAAAGCTGGACTACAAACTAAAAACACAGTCTCTACTACTCCAAAAGCGTGGGTCTGAAAAGTTCCAATTCTGCTCTGAGTTCTGAGGAATTCTCCTCAGCCGGAAACCAGGCATTGTGAAGCAGGCCCTGTGATTTCCTGCAGGACTCCAGGAATTGCTGGAGGGAAGGCCTGTTTATCCTGGGATTGCTCCTCCAGGTCAGGAGCTCCCAGACTGCTCTTAACCTTCAGGAAAGGAGCTGATAAATAATTGCATAAGTTCTGTCTCTACCCTTTGTCCTGAGGTAGGTACGTCCTTCTCCCTCTCCAATAGCCACAGAAGTCTTCATAACAGTGGTGGGCCCCTCAACAGTCTCTTTTTAAAATTCTCTATAAAAAGAAAAATTAAACACACTCTAAGAGAGAATATCTACACTTTTATAATAAAGATGAAGGAACAAACTGATTAAACTAACAATACTCTGTCCCTGCAAAATTCAGGGGCTTTATTAAGAAGTCCTCTTTCCATTTTAAAGGCAGGGCAACTGAGGCTCAGAGAGCTATGTCCTTCTTATCAGAGGTACAATCATCAGCTCCACCAACCCAAAAAAGACATTACAGATCATGTTTGGGTTTGATGTTTAAAGTCTTAAGAAACCATATGGAAGAGTTCTCCTAACTCCAGCCAGGGTTTCAATCAATACAGGCCAGCAACTTGGTCTTGGACTTTCCCAGCCTTCAGAACTATGAGAAATAAATGCAGGGCCAGGCGCAGTGGCTCATGCCTATAATCCCAACACTTTGGGAGGCCAAAGCAGCTGGATAACCTGAGGTCAGGAGTTCGAGACCAGCTTGGCCAAAATCGCAAAACCCTATCTCCACAAAAACACAAAAATTAGCCAGGCATAGTGGCAGGTGCCTGTAGTCCCAGCCACTTGGGAGGCTGAAGTGGGAGAACCGCTTGAATTCAGGAGGTGGAGGTTGCAGTGAGCCAAGATTGCACCACTGCAGTCGAGCCTAGGCGACAGAGCGAGACTTCATCTAAAAAAAAAAAAAAAAAAAAAAGAAAGAAATGCAGGTTGTTTAAACCACCAAATCTATGGCATTTTTGTCATAGCAGCCCAAACAGACTGCCTTTACGCAATAACGTATGTATAAGGGTACCAACTGTGCCTCACAAGGTATCTAAAAGGGACCACCACTCTTCTCCTTGAACACTGACCACATTACACCTAGGGCATTATTACTTAATTTAATAAACCACCCTTTCCATCAACAGCAATGGCTAGAGGTTGAGGTCCAACAGTATGAGGATGCACCTGCCACTCACATCAAGTTGAAGACCTGACTCCTATCCACAAACAATCTATCAGCTTTAAGCTACCACACTAAGACCTCTTTGAGGAGAGGGACCCCACCTATTCATCTCTGCATTCCCAGAGCTCAGCACAGGCCCAGAACAGGCACTCAGGCACTCAATAAAAAGCTGCCAAATAAATGAGCACAGCACTCAATTTCAAGACTTCTACATAAATATTGGCATTCAAAGGTAGAGTCTAGAATTCCAGAGGGCAGAGCTGTAGAAGACCACCAGAGATGAGTCAGAAGACTTGGATTCTAGCCCCCGTTTTGCCAAAAATTCACTCTACTATCCTGGGCAAATCTCCCAGTCAATAAGGGTCTTATTTTGTTTTTCTATAAACACAGTAGAAGACTTCTTAGGTTTCCCTCTAAGATTTTAAACTTATAAAATACAAAGTAAAGATGTGCCCTTGAGCTACAGCTACAATGTTAACTTGATGATAAGGGCAGTAAAAATATAACAGCCAGAGTCATCTTCTCTTACACAGATGCTGTCTAGCAGCAGGCAGTAACTTTACTAGTAGGTAAAGCTCCTGTGTGTTTGCTTATGTTCACACGTTATATACACACACATTTGGGTCACTCCCTGTAGTCTCTTTCAGGGAGATGCAAATTTCAATAATTGTTCCAGGCAGAAAAGCCTCCAAGTGGAACAAAGAGCCACAGACATTACTTCCAGGTAATAAACAGATTCCACTCAGACAAAGAAAAATAAAGCAGCCTGTGGCTACATTCCATAGACGCCCCATTTGTGGAAGCATTAGGGCTGAGCTCTACATGTGAGCCAGACGTTGCTGAGTTCTTATTTTGGCTCCGACTCTAACTTGGAGTGGATGGTCCTTGGCCAAGTCTCTGCTCTAGAAGCCAGGCTCTGGATGAGTATGGCAACCCCCATAAACCATCCCGATTACAGGGTGAGGCGAGTGAAGCATTTCACAGATGTAAAGTGCTGCCAGCCCCCTCCAGACAAATGAGGAAAGCCATCACAAGGCAACGTGGCTTAGTGGAGAGTCACAGGCAGCCCCTCTCCTAATCCTGGGCTCCTATAAACTCACCAGAGGCCTCAGAGATCTGCCTCAATCCTCCCTGCCCCCCCCACACACACACCCTGCCTCCATTTCCCCTGCTGAAAAGCAAGGACTTTTTCCAAGAGTCACTTGCAAAGCTCTTTAAACCACACAGTTAACTCGCAATGTTAACCAGCTGCGACCAGGTTAGGTGTGGTTCTCCTCTACTGTGGGACATCTGAGACAGTAGAGGTATACCAAGGCAAAGTAATAGAATGTATAAAAGATGAAGGTCTGTTTGTGAAATAAGAAGGGCTGTTCAGGAACCATGTTAGTACTTTTACTGTTCCCCCCGCCCCCACCCCCGCTCTTTTCTTTAACCATTAGGTACCAATGGATACCAGATACACAGAGCTGAATAAAATGGTTAAGAGATACTATCAGTAAAGTTTCCCACCAAAGCCTGCTAATAGTGCTCTCGCTGATTAGAAAGCACTTCTGTCATTTGGGAACTCTAATCCGCTCTTATCAACCCTCTGGCTTCGTCATTTATCAGGGTGGGAACGAGAGGTACATCAACTATGCCACAGAGTGATTTCTGGGGCCCCTGCCCATGAAGAAGCAGATCAAAAAGGAGCTCATGCCTGCCAGAGTGAAGCTTTCACCATAGCAACACATGTTATTCTACAAACAGTTGGGACTAAGGCGCTCTGTTGTGACTGGTCCGGACGGTGCCCCCGAGAAACGAGTGACTGAGGGTTCAGACAACAGAGCAGGCAAGAGAAAAGTGGTACCTATTTAACTTGCAGGGCAGTCTCCCTGTGGTTTTTGCTTCTCCACAAAGTTAATAGTGGCAGCCCTAAGACCCTCCAGTACCCACAGCCTGAGTTCTAATAAGATGGATGTCAAAGAGAAAACAGGTGTTCTCCGTGGAGCAGCTGCACCACCAGGCTCCGTGGGGAAAAGAAGTTCTGGGGTAGAGAGATTGGTCTGTTTGGAGATTAGATGGCTAGCAGTGGAGAACTTGGGGGAAAGGTCTCCATCTCAAAACATATCATCTCTAAAACAAAATACAGCCAGGAAGCTCAGTGAGCCACCTGAGGATGAAACATAAGACTCCCAGACCCACCAATGAAGTCAATAACAATAGTCATCCGTGTACTTGTTGAGACCATTAAGTGTCCACGTGCCAGATACAGTGCTGGGTATTTTTACACATATTAGCCTTCACTGGGTAGTTAGGGTTAAAAAGTCATTAGCTGATCAATGTCACTTTCCTGGATATCACATTTGTGCCAAGGAAAGAAACAGGAAAAATCAGTGTGCCCTTACATCCCATAGGATAGAATTACACTTGAGGCTTGACCAGTAGAAAATCTAGCTCCAAATGTCTGCTCTGTTGCTCATATCATGGAGGCATCCGTATAGAAATCCAACCACAGAACAAGAGCGCCCAAGAGAATAAGTAACCCTCCTTGGTTTCCTGTTTAACTTCTCTAGAACACCATGGATAGAGTAAAAGGCTAAAAGGGAGATGCATAAAGTTAGGAACTAGAAAAGCTGGCAAAGGCACTTCTTCAAAAGTGCATTAGAAGTTAGTCAAAAAGGCCAGGTGCGGTGGCTCAGGCCTATAATCCTAGCACTTTGGGAGGCCAAGGCAGGCGGATCACCTGCAGTCAGGAGTTCGAGACCAGCCTGGCCAACACGGTGAAACCCCGTCTCTACTAAAAATACAAAAATTAGCCGGGTGTGTGGCACGTGCCTATAATTTCAGCTACCCGGGAGGCTGAGGCAAAAGAATCACTGGAACCTGGGAGGCAGAGGCTGCAGTGAGCCGAGATCGCACCACAGAGCACAGAACGAGACTCCTTCTCAAGTTGGCCCATGTCCACAGATGTATATGTGCGCCATTTGCATATGTCTTTCTATGAACACAATAGGAGCAGGATTGTTTTATGATGCTGCTAACATTCACAGACAGGACCCGCAGCCACATTTCAGGTTATGATGCCTACAGGTATGTCTGGGAGGATGTGAACCAGTGCCATGGAAGCCATGTACTAGCAGGTGGTGACATAATGGGCTCCATCGTATATGCTACAAACATTTCACCCTGACAAGTCAATCAGTGTCAGGAGCAGGGAAGAAGGTGGTTCCTGAAGAAAAGGTAAATCTGCCAAATCTGCCTCCAAAACAATTAAAAAGCAAAAACCAGCCACCACCAAGAACTCCTCTGGGTCCCTAAACCTTTAAGTCATCACAGACCAGAAAGAAACCAAACTTACAAATGATAGGCTCAGAATTGTGGAAACATTCCTTTGCAGCTGCAGAGCCTGTAAATGAGCTTAAAAAAAAAAAAAGTTTCAGTCTTGAAATGACATTTGAAAGGTAGTATATAAATTGCTTCCTCTCTTCAGTGCACCCCCTTTTTCCTCATTCTCCATTCACTAATGAAAGACTTTTCCTCTTCTCCTGCCTGTTTCAATTTGAAACGTGGCACAGAACGGGACACTGGAAGGAGAAGGGAAGGTCGGGGGAGGTGGCTACTTTCAAATCTGACACACATACCCTCCAACCGGCTGTCCATACCCTGGTTGACGGTCAGGCCAGACTCCACCTAAGACAGGACTGAAGGACCAAAGAGGAGAGTAGAAACTCCCCCTCGTGCCACCTCTCCCAAAAGCAGACTTAACGGTGGAAAGGAAGGAGGGGGAAAATAAAGTTCCACATTCCTGACATTTTTTAGCCAAGTGCTGTGGCCGCACAGAGCAGCTTCTCTATTCCAAGCAGCCTCTGGGACTGGGAGAAAACCTGGGTTCAGGGAGGGAAAGCTGCCCCCTGCCTTTGAAACAGGATGGCTCAAAACTAAACCAAAATTGGGGTAGTGATAGGGGTGGGCGGCGAGAGCAGAGACAGCCTTTCATGTGTGTTCCCAAAAGGAAATTATCCCAAGGGAAAGAATTTAGAGTCATCATCTCCCTGGGGACAGAGAACTAGTAAGCCCTGGGGTCCCTAACAGGGAAACAGAAGCCCCCTGAATGCAGAAGAGGTGACCAGTGAGTTGGGGAAAGAGCAAGGCAGGGATGCAATGCAGACACAAGCGCTGTGGCCACCTGGGGTGTGGGCTGACAGCGGGAGAGGGACCCAGCCCATTAGCAGACGCAGGTCAGAGGACCCCAGAGGAGGAATGGCCAAGAAAGTCGCTCTTTGTGGGAAGAATTATAATTGAGTTTTCCTGGCTCAGCTTCTGAATGAAGGCATCCCTAGCTGGGGCCAAGTCAGAACCCCAAGAGCCTATGTCCTCTCACCCATTTCTCCCATTCCCCTTGTACCTCTTCCTGTCGTCACTTCTAGGAAAAGGGTGATGAGTCCCCAGTTGCACCTACCATCCCACCGTATGCATCCCTACATACCCACACATGCACACCACACACTTCCAGAGGGAAACCCAGAAGATTCTAAGTGATATCCAGCCAGTCTTGTGCTGGGTTATGAGGCGTCTCCCCCTGCTTTACTCTGAGTATGACGATGCCCATATTTGTTTCTCTGTGGTACCTACAGTATCCAGGACGCTTCTGATCTCATGTGATAGAGGCAGCAGTTCCAAACTTCCCCTCCCCACCAACAGGAACACTTATCTCTGTGGAGAGTTAGTCAGTAGGGAAAGACAGTGAGGCCGCCCGCCATGTGCCCGGCACAAAAGAACACAAGACCTTCTTACTGGAGGCTTAGGGCAAAGCCCTCTTTCTCCCAGAGAAGCACAGACTGATGATCTCACAAAGTACCTCCAAAAGAAGGAGACAGCTGCCCTGCAGGTTCTGTAGGTTCAAGGTGCTATGGGAACAAGCGATGGGGTTGGCAGGAAAAGGGGGCCTGTAGGCATTTCAACCAGGGGCCTAGGTACATTCCCCAATCCAAGCCTAAGGGGGAGAAAGAGTAGTTTTGTTTGTTTGTTGTTTTTCTCGTCTTGGGCCTTTCTCTTTCACCAGGTACTGGAAGTAAGAGTTCTTAGCACCTTTCAACTTCTAGAGTGGCAGGTTTAATGCACAGGACTTTCCATAAGACTAGAGACCGGGGGAACGAGGTAGGTACCAAACTCAAGCGCTGGCAGCTCTTTCTGAGCAAAGATAAAGCAGGTAGGGCCACGAACCCTAACAAATGCTAGAAATACGAAAGAGCCACAGGCTATGCGAGAAACTTGGCTGCTGCAGAGCCTGTGGCTTTGAGGTTTACAGCTGTCACGTGTATCTTTCCAGCCACACCCTCCAAGGCTGGGGACACGCACTTGGAGTCCTCTTAGAATGGAGGACAGCAAACAGACAGGAGAGAACGCACTGGGCAAAGGAAATTCTGTTATTTTGTTAAGCTGTTATTATAATAAATAATCACAGGGCTTCGGGCACAAGAGACTTTTTCATGTTGGTAGATGTTATGGCTTTTGTTGCTGATATGATCTCAGTTAAACCTTACAATCACCCTGTGTGGAAGACCAGTTCTATGAACCTCTTTAATGATGGAGAAACTGAGGCTGCAGTCAGCTTTCAGTAAGACTAGTCACAGAACAGGGACTGAGACACAGGGATATGACTCTGTGTGACACCACACACTTTCAGGGGAGAACCCAGAACAAGGTGGAGCAAGTCTGATCCAATATACCACTAGAGAGAGCTATGAGAGGGAGAGGAAGGACAGAGGGACTGAATTAAAGGAGCACTACCAACAACCGGAGTGGAGACCCCAGTCCTAGCACCACCGTTTATTTCCTACAGACCCTAAAGCCCAGCCACGGACACATTCATTCATCCAACCCTGACTTGGCCACCACAAGAATGTTCCCAGCTTGAGAGCAGCTTCGCCAGCCAATTAGGGCCCTTGTCATTCATAGAGATACAGGGAACCCGGAGACAGAGGGACAGGGAAGGAAATTTAGCCAGGCAAGCCATCCTCCATCTCCGAGGAAGTTTGTAAATGATCACAGCTTCCTAACCCAACCATGAGAATGCAATAAGCAACCTGGCCCAGACGGGAAGACAAGGAGTCTCAGGAACCAGAGGAGACTGCGGTGAGAGTGAGGGGAATGTCGCTCATATATCTCACTTCTGAGACAAGATATACCGCAACAAACCCATGCCAACCTTCCTCCAGTTCTTCCCACTTTTGAGTATCACATTTTTCTTGCTCTGCAAGAGTAGGGAATCCTTCCCATCAGTCTTGTGAATTCTGACCCCCTGCTGGCTTTCTACAACTCCCTGCCTGGGAGGCCAACACCAGGACATTGCTGTCGGGGTGGGATCCCCATCCTCTGCCCACCACTCCTACACTATAAGAGAATCAACTTCCCCAAAAAGTGGAGGGTATCCCTGTCTCTCTTCTTGTCTCTGTAAAGGGGGTGAAACTCTGGGTCACCGCAGATGTATCTAAAGGGACAGTCCACGGAGTGGTCAAGGATATCCAAAAACTGGCCTTCTAGAGCACAGCAAAAAAGTGGGAGCAAGAGGAGCGCAGAAGGCCACTGCTGGGATGGGGCCAGGGCCACACGTGAACATCCCAGCACGTTCCAGAGCTGAGATGCAAAACACCCAGAAAATCAGATAGGAAGTGGAAAAGGGTCAGGGTCTCTCCTACTGGAAAAGCCCAGAAGAGCTAGCGGCCACCCCTCGGGGGAAGAGGGGATTGTGCAATGACTGCCGGTCTGGGAGTCTCTGGGCTTGGCTCCCGGACTTCAGAAAGGAAACCCCACGCGTCAAGCCAGGGTGGCAGCGCGGCGGTTGGTTCGAGGCCAGGCTGGGGTTTCAGGGCTGCAGACAGAGCTGCAGGATACGGTGAGTCCCCAAGGGAGCGGCAGAGCATGGCATGGCTGGCACGGCGCGGAGCTGAGGGTGCTGTCTGGGCTGGCCGGGGTACAGGCCGGAGGGATACAGTGCACAAAGCTGGGGTGCAGATAACGTACACGGCAGCCAGGAGCCCCAGATCAGAGGAGGGCCCTCTGACCCGCAGGGGTGTGCCGGGTGGCGCACGACAGGGGTCAATGTCCCTCCAGCTCCCTCCTCCCCAGGCTCTCACCTCGAACATAAGCCCGATGAGGACGCAGAGCACCAGGCAGAAGCCGATGTCCGCATGGTTGTGGATGACGAACTCCTGGCTGAAGAGCGGGTAACTTTTCGTCCTCCTGCGGAAAGCCATGGCAGCGGGCGCGCAGCGGCCGGCGGGGCCCGCACCCTGCGCTCACGAACCGCAGCGCAAACTTCTCCAGCCCCGGCCCGGTCCGCCCGCCGGCCCGCCGCCCGCTCTCCCACAGCCGCCCGCCCGCCCAGCGCGGAACAACTTCGGGGCCCGCCCCCTTCCTCCGCCCGCCCCCGCCCCCGCCGCCCGTAACCGCCCCCGGCCGCAGCCCCCGCCCAGCCCGCGGCCCGCACTCGGCGCGCCCGGCCCCGCCCTCCGCGCGCTTAACCCTCTAGCCGCTGGGCACGCGCTGGCGGCCGGGGCGGAGGCGTCCGGGGGCGGCGAGCGGGACCCGGCTCCTCCTCGTCCCGCGCCAGCGCCGCGCCCGGCCGCATTCTCGGGGCCGGGGGCTCAGCCGCTCACGGCGGAGAAAGCAGGCCGCGGAGGAGGCGGGCGCCCGGGCCTGCCCGGACAGGAAGTGGGCCCAGGTTTCCCACTCCTCGCTCTGCTCCTTCCTCCGCGGCAAGGGCAGGCCCGGGAGGCAGCGAGCGCCCCGGGGGTGGCCGGGCAGCCGGATGCTCTCGGGGTTGCGGGCTGTGGCCCTGGGGGTTGAGGGCAGCGCGGGTGCGGCGGAAGCAGGGAAGCTGCGAACCGGCCTTTTCGCTGGCCACAGCGCCCTGCACGGACGATCAGTGAATGGAGATTACTCAAGTATTTATCGAGAACTTGCAGTGGGCTAGGCACGGTTCAGGTTGTGTGAATGCGCAGATCAACACACCGAAAGACCCTGCCTTAGGGGAGCTTTCCCTCCAATGCGGGGAGAGGGTGGATGATTGCAGTTTTGCCCAGTAACTTTTGGGAACCTCATGCCACCATTTATTAGCTACACACATCTCACCGAAAGTCTACCTTACATATTAATCAGAAGAAGTGGAAGAATAAACACAGAAGAAGCAAAAAAGGAAGGCACTTTCTCATTGAAAGTTTCTATTTAATATTGTCTTAAAAGTACTCCTGGAAGGACAAAAGGTGTTTTTAATAAATTAATTTATATTCTCAAATATTGGATTTAATCCTACCAGTAATGAAGGAGTCAGTTACTTTCTAGATGTGCAGAAATTACGTAATTAACAAAAAACTAATTCCTATTCCATTTTTTATTAGGTCCACAGTTGTTTCACTTCTAAGTAAATATGATTTTTTAAAAGTGGCACGGGGTGGAATGTGATTGAGAAAGGATAGAGTTCCTAGAGAAATTTTACTTCCTCAATTTACACTCCACCTTACTTAGCATACAGTCTTGGGTCTGTAATTCCCTTATCTGACTCTCAAGGAAATGAAAAAGTAGTGCCTAGATTGGACTAAACCTCATTTAACTTCAAGACTGACCTTTCTCAAAGTTGAACCTTCGTCTTGTGAGGAACAGAAAAGATCAAGAATTGTGAAGCACCTCGATTTTCCAGTTGTGAAGATGTGTTCAAATTTTCAACATGCGGCCACGTCTGTGAGGTTGAACTTTTTACAATTGGTTTATTTATAGGTTCAGATGGTTGAATTTAACAGTTACCCCCACCGCTGCTATTATTATTATTATTATTATTATTATTATTATTATTATTTTGAGACAGAGTCTTAACTCTGTCGCCCAGGCAGGAGTGCAGTGGCGAGATCTTGGCTCACTGCAACCTCTGCCTCCCAGCTTCAAGCAATTCTCATACCTCAGCCTGTAGCTGGAACTACAGGTGTGTGCCACCACACATGGCTAATTTTCGTATTTTTTAGTAGACATGGGGGTTTCACCATGTTGGCCAGGCTGGTCTCAAACTCCTGACCGCAAGTGATCCGCCGTTTTTTGAGACAGATTCTCTATTGCCCAAGCTGAAGTGAAGTGACGCCATCTGGCTCACTGGAACCTCCTCCTTCCAGGTTCAAGCAATTCTCCTGCTTCAGCCTCCCTAGTAACTGAGATTACAGGTGCCCTCCACCACCCCCTGCTAATTTTTGTATTTTTACTAGAGACAGGGTTTCACCATGTTAGCCAGGCTAGTGTCGAACTCCTGACCTTCAGTGATCTGCCCGTCTGGGCCTCCCAAATTGCTGAGATTACAGGCCACTGCACCCGGCCTTTTGCTACACTACACTACACTACACTACACTACACTACACTACACTACACTACTATACTATGGGCAGCACAGTAGGTTTGTTTACACCAGCATCACCAGAAACACGTGGTTAATGCATTGCCCTACCGTGTTACAGTGGCTATGACATCACTAGGTGATAGGAAATTTTCAGCTCCATTGCAATCTTGTGGAACAACTGTTATATATATTGTTTGACCAGAACATCATTACATGGCATATGAGTGTATGTCCTCCAGTTTTTCAATATTCCTCCTGTCAAAAAGAGGCAATTCATTCCCCTCCCCTTGAGTGTGGGCTGGACTTAGTGGCTTACTCCTAACAGATAGAATATAGCGTAAGTGATGGTATGTGACTTCCAAGACTAGGCTAGAAGAGGCATTTGGGGTTTCTGCTTGCTTTCTCTCAGGTCACTCCCTCTGGAGGAAACCAGCTGCCACTTTGTGAGGATACTCATAGTCCTGTGGAGGCATGTCCTCCATATGGCTAAGGCCTCCTGCCAACAACCATCACTGACTTGCCAGGCATGAGTGTGCCACCTTGGAAGCAGATTTTCCAGCCCCAGTCAAGCCTTCAGATGACATCAGCCACTGCTAATCTCTTGACTACAACTTCATGAGAGACCCTGAGCCAGAACTAGCCAGGTAAGCCACTCCTGAATTCCTGACCCACTGCACCTGGAAGAGAATAAATATATGCTATTTTAAACCACTAAATTTTATTGTAATTTCTTATACAGCAAGAAGTAGTTAATACTGCTAAGCTTACAATCTTTTTTTTTTTTTTTTTTTTTTTGAGACGGGGTCTCGCGCTGTGTCACCCAGGCTGGAGTGCAGTGGCGCGATCTCGGCTCACTGCAAGCTCCGCCTCCCAGGTTCACGCCATTCTCCTGCCTCAGCCTCCGAGTAGCTGGGACTACAGGCGCCCGCCACCACGCCCGGGTAGTTTTTTTTTTGTATTTTTAGTAGAGACGGGGTTTCACCATGTTAGCCAGGATGGTCTCGATCTCCTGACCTCGTGATCCACCCGCCTCGGCCTCCCAAAGTGCTGGGATTACAGGCTTGAGCCACCGCGCCCGGCCAGCTTACAATCTTTTAGAATAGACTGAGACATCATTACAATTCAGTGTGATGCTGGTGACTCTTAAGAATAACCTGAAATATACACGCTCTGAGTACAAGCAAAAGGTAACTTAATTCTGTCTGGGGGTGTGGGGAGGAGGTCATTTGGGCTGGGCCTTTACCTGACAGATTGTACTGTCAGAGAATGCAGAAAAGGTGTGGTAGATGAATTTGGAGAGTTAAGACAGAGCTGGATTGTGGCAGGTTTTGCATACTGTGATAAAGAATTGTGACTTTATTCTGCAAACAATGGGAAGGAATGGAAAGTTGGTGCTTTTCGTTTGTTTGTTTTTGAGATGGAGTTTCGCCTTTGTTGCCCAGCCTGCAGTGCAATGGCAGCATCTCTGCTCACCGCAACCTCCGCCTCCCGGGTTCAAGCAATTCTCCTGCCTCAGTCTCCCGAGTAGCTGGGATTACAGGCATGTGCCACCACGCCTGGCTAATTTTGTATTTTTAGTAGAGACAGCGTTTCTCCATGTTGGTCGGGCTGGTCTTGAACTCCCGACCTCAGGTGATCCGCCCGCCTCAGCCTCCCAAAGTGCTGAGATTACAGGCGTGAACTACTGCTCCCGGCAAGAAATGGAAAGCTTTTAAGCATGACCAGATCTGTCTTTAGAGAAGAACTGTCAGGAGTATGGAAGACCATCCTGATTTAAACAGGAAGACCACTTTGGAAACTATTATAACAGTCCAGTAAAGTAATGAACACTTCTCTCTTTTTTTTTTGAGACAGGGTCTCTGTCACCCAGGCTGGAGTACAGTGATGCAATCACGGCTCACTGCAGCCCCAACCTCCTGGGCTTAAGTGGTCTTCCTGCCTCAACTTCCGAGTAGCTGCAACTACAAGTGCACACCACCATGCCTGACTAATTTTTATTTTTTTTTAGAGACAGGGTCTCCCTATGTTGCCTAGGCTGGTCTCGAACTCCTGGGCTCAAGTGATCCTCCTGCCTCTACCTCCCAAAGTACTGGGATTACAGGCATGATCCACTGTGTCTGGCTAGCACTTCTCAAAAAACAGTAGCAGTAAGAATAAAAGGGAGTTGAATGAGTCAGAACTTGCATCTGGGATGACAGAAATGATGGTGGGACCATTAAAAAATTTATTTGGAATAGCAGATAAAGAGCATGTTTAAGGGAGGAGAAGAAGGTGGCCTCCACTTTGAGCAAGCTGAGGTTGAGGAGCCATGGAACACTTTGACAGCTCAGTTGGAAACTGTTGGATTGAATTTGGGGAGGGAAAATCACAACTAAAGTATTTTCAGTTCATCTTCAGTAGGACTGTTGAAGTTATCAGGTGACATGAGTGTTCCTGAGAGAATGAGAAAAAGTCTGAGTTCAGCAGAATCCTGGTGAACCCCAACACTCAGAATGGGGGAAGATGAGGAAAAGGAAAGGGTGGCGTAGAGGAAGCCACGACATAAGAATTTCATTAAGGACGGGTTGAATCAGGCAGAACGAGAATGAGATGAAGCCCCTAGATTCAGCCATCCTGGCTTTTAGAGACCACTTAATTGAACATTGGAGTGGGCTTAACAGTAGGTAGAAGTTGAGAAAAGGAGGTGGGTAAAAAGGTCTATTTGTAAAAAAAAAAAAAAATGTTTTGTGAGAAAAAGAGAAATGGGTGGTGTTTTGAGGGCTATGGAAGATCTAAGGAAGGATCTTTAAATTATATTTAATTTTTGGGATTGGAACATATTTGGAGACAGGAAAAACCAGGAGACAGGGAAATACTGAAAATACTTGAGATACGGGAGATCAGTGATGAAACCGAGGAGGAGACCGGAGGGTGGCTCCAGCAATAGGAACAAAAGGGAAAACTCTCCTGACAAGGATCAGGGACCTAGAAATGGGCGAACACAGTTCCATCTGGATGTGGAGGAAATAACAACCCCTTACATTTATATTGCACTTTCCAGTCACCCTGTGAAGGAGGTAAGACAGTTATTACCAGCCCTTTCTTGTAGCTGTTCTGAGACATGACTGACCAAGGGCCACATAATGAGTAGGTAGCTGAAGCTGGACTCAGACCAGCCTGTTAGGCTCTCAGCACAGGGTTCCCTTTGCTGGACCACACTTCAGCCTGCTCAGGCTTCCTAAAGCACAGCACTGTCAGGCAGGCACTACCTCTCCCTCTCTACCTATCTAGTCATGGCTGCCGACAATTCGGCTCTATCCATTTTTTTTTTTTTTTTTTTTTTGTTTTGTTTTTGAGACAGAGCCTTGCTGTGTCATCCAGGCTGGAGTGCAGTGACATGATCTTATCTCACTGCAACCTCTGCCTCCTGGGTTCAAGTCTCTCAAAAGTACCTGGGATTACAGGCATGTGCCTCCATGCCTGGCTAATTTTTGTATTCTAGTAGAGATAGGGTTTTGCCATGTTGGTCAGGCTGGTCTTGAACTCCTGGCATCGAGGGATCTGCCCACCTTAGCCTCCCAAAGTGCTGGGATTACAGTCATGGGCCACTGCAATCGGCCTCAACTCTTAACTAAATTAGATTACTCCCTCTTTAAAAAAGCAGAACTTATGGTTTCCGATCCCTATGTCTGTGTGTTTTTGTTCACCTCTCAATGTTAACCATCTTTCAAGACAAAGAGTGTGCACCTCTTCTATCACTAAGCTTCATGGCATTAGTCTGGGGGCATCGACACAGCAATTTGTGTGTAGCTATCAGCTAGGACCAGGTCCTCCTGCAATCGGTATGTTTGTCTATGAGTTTTACCCCTCATTACATGGTGCAATCCTTCAAGGCATGAATCCTGCCATGGAGTACTGTCATAGTCCAACAGCATAAAGCACAAGAGTCCCACATCTTATGTTCTCATCAGATATTGGTTGAATGCATGATTGAATGAGAGATGCTGTTGCCATGGGCTGTGTAAGAATGACCACTATCCCCAACCTTATCTACTTGGAGCACAGCATGCTTTTGTGTTGATGAATTCTTTCCAGTAGCTGTCCTTTCCCCAAAGTGGAAAATGTATTTTCTCACGTAACAAGAAGCCCAGACTTAGTTCATTCCTAGGGATAAGTAATGCATCAAAGACCAGGATCTCACTATCCACCCACTTTGAAACTTGTTTGCTTTTGTTGCAGGCTTACCCCTCATGGTTACAAAGTGGCTGCAACAGCTCCAGGTATTCTATCCTTTAACACAGAATAACTCAAACAACAAGACCCAAAATTCAGACAAGAAGGAAAGGGACTTTTGAAGAGTGAAGAAAACTTTCCTAGAAACCTCAGACTTCTCCTCATGCCTTATTGACCAGATTGTATCTCATGCCCATTTCTAAACCAATCGTTGGCAAAGTGAATGGTATTGATGTGATTAGATTAACTTTACCAAGAATGCGTCCTCAGAGAGGCTGAGAAAAAGTCCAGCCTCCTTTGAAGAGCCTGGCTACCTTTTACCCGAACAAAACAAGAACTCTGATGAAAAGAAAAATGGAGAATTTATATGGAGCAGGCATCCAGAGTGTCTATGCCAGGATTTTTTTTTTTCAGTGCATTTCACCAGTTATATTTTTATCTAAATCTTTACCTTACAAGATATGTGGCACATTTGCCTAAAACAAGCCTTGCTTTCTGATTTCTGTGCACTCGGCACTTAAACCTTGCAAATGTCATTTACCTAACAGTCACTGTCAAGGAGTACCTGGCTAAAGAATCTCCAGCTAGACAAAGTAGAAGTATCTGTGCTCTGGCAGTTGAATATATTGTATCAGGCTCAACAGCAGCTTTCACCAAAGGATGAGACTTCACAACCATTAGATCTTCTTTTATTTTGTTTTTATTTAAAAAAAAATTTTAACACACCATTGCTACCTTGAGGCCATTAGATCTTCTTACCCCCAATACCACAAAAATTTAGTGGAATCAGGGGTATATCAAGGCAAGTGGAGTAGGGGAGCTGGAAGTGGTCAGCCCCCAGGGCAGGCAATGAGGGATTGTGAATTTGGGAAGAATTTTAAAGCAGTGATACAGCTCTAAATGCAATGTACTATCCTGGACTTAGCCCTGGAAGAGAAAAAAGATATTAGTGGAAAAACTGATAAAATTCAAATAAAGTCTGTAGTTTGGTTAATAGTATTGTACCAATGTTAATTTCTGTTTTGATAAATGTACCATGGTCATGTAAGCTGGATGAAAGGTATGTGGGAAATCTCTCTACTATTTCTGTAATTCTCCTGTAAACCTAAAAATATTTCAAAATAAAAGCTTTAATGTTAAAATTGACTGAAAATTGATCCGCTTTTTTATTATCACCATGTGCTGCACATGCTAAACAATTTTAGGAATAAAATACTTCCTCCCCTCCTCCAAATCTTTCGGTCTAAGTTCTAAACAATTGCTGTTTAGAATCTTAATAATATGTATGTAAATTTCAACTTAGCATATTTTTATTATTTATCTTTTAATGAACTTTGCAGGCTGGGTGCAGTGACTCATGCCTGCAATCCCAGCACTTTGGGAGGCCAAGGACAGAGGATTGCTTGAGCTCAAGATTTCAAGACCAGCCTGGGCAACATAGCAAGACCTCATCTCTACTGAAAAAAAAAAAAAAATTAGCCAGGCATGGTGGCATGCACCTGTAGTTCCAGCTACTGGGGGAGGGGGATGCTGAGGCAGAAGGATAGCTTGACCCAGGTGGTTAAGGCTACAGTGAGCCATCACTGTACCTCTGCACTCCAGTCCGGGTGACAAAGTGAGACCCTGTCTCAAAAAACTAAAAAAAAAATTAAACATTGCATTCTACATGCAAGTTAGTCCTAGAAACTCATGTACCCAATCATCCTCTGATGTGTGCAGTGTCAGGTACACATATTTGTTCATACCCTATTGGAATCATCTGAGTTTGTTTGGGACACAGTTCACTTCTCCAATCTGGTACTACAGATTCTTGTGTTTAAACTAAAAATTTCAAACGGTGATAGCATGGCGATTGTAAAGACAAAGAAACAGGACTGGTTACTTTAATTCTGTCATTCTACATGACCACTTGAACCTTTTATTTGTGTTTAAAACTTAAGCTAGTGAAATAGAGGGCATAATGCCAATACTATCATTTGTTTCATGGCATGCAGTGTGTGTGTGTGTGTGTGTGTGTGTGTGTGTGGCATTCTTTTCATTTTCATTGAGAGGAGCAAGGGGTTAAAAATGATCTGCTCCAGGGCTGGGCATGTTGGCTTATGCCTGTAATCCCAGCACTTTGGAAGGCCAAGGCAGGAGGGTCACTTGAGCCCAGGAGTTTGAGAATCACCTGGGCAATATAGGGAGACACCCCATCTCTACAAAAAAAAAAAAAAAATTAAGAAAAAAATATCTCCTCTTGGCATCAAATATGCTAAATATAAGAGTGAATGCAATTAAGATTTGAGGTATTAGAAACTACCTTAGGGCTGGGCACGGTGGCTCATGCCTGTAATCCCAGCATTTTGAGAGGCCGAGGCAGGTGGATCACCTGAGGTTCGAGACCAGCCTGGCCCACATATAAGTGAAACCCTGTCTCTACTAAAAATACAAAAACTAGCTGAGTGTGGTGGCATACACCTGTAGTCCCAGCTACTTGGGAAGGTGAGGCAGGAGAATCACTTGAACCCAGGAGATGGAGGTTGCAGGGAACTACGATCGGTCCACTGTACTCCACCCTGAGCAACAGAGCAAGACTGTGTCTCTCAAAAAAGAAAAAAAGAAACTACCTTAAACATTATAGATCCACTTTCTCACTTTAGAAGCAAAGAAAGGAAGGCTCAGATCTTGCTGCCATTAGTAAGGATTTCATGAGCAGGGTTGAAAACAGGCCCCCCTCCCTCCTGGTCTGTTGCTCCCAGCACTGCCTCTGAACCCTATGCCTGTTCTCCTTTAGCAGACAGGCGATAACTCAGAAAAACCAAGTCCCTTGTCCAGTGGCCACTAGTGACTCAGTGGCAGAGTAGGCGTGGGAACCGGGACTCCTGACAGCTCCAGGGCTCTGACCACTGCGCCCAGTTTCCCCTTTCCAGCTCTCATTCAGCTAGAGACAGAGCAATTCCCGGCAACTAATGAATGTGCCACCGGACTTTCAGATGGCAAGAGGGGAGCATTGTTAAAAACAGACTTAAAAAAAAAGGACACAACTTGACACTAGACATGAGTAAACTTCAGCCAGAATTCCGACCACCAGAAAAATACTGGGATGTGACATTTGGGAAGCAAGGGAACAATTTCAGGCACTGTTTTCCTCTAATTTGGGAGACATCTTTGTTTTTTGTTGTTGTTGTTTGTTTGTTTGTTTGTTTGTTTGTGAGACGGAGTCTCACTCTGTCACCCAGGCTGGAGTGCAGTGGTGCGATCTCAGCTCACTGCAACCTCTACCTCCCAGGTTCAGGTGATTCTCCTGTCCCAGCTTCCTGAGTAGCTGGGATCACAGGTGTGTGCCACCACGCCTGGCTAATTTTTGTATTTTTAGTAGAGCTGGGGTTTCACCATGTTGGCCAGGCTGATCTCAAACTCCTGACCTCAGGTGATCCGCCCCCTTCAGTTTCCCAAAGTGCTGGGATTACAGGTGTGAGCCACCGCGCCTGGCCTAATTTGGGAGGCATGTTTGGATGAAAAGTGTATTAGAAACTTAAGCTGCTGACAAATATGCTTATTCCTTAGTTTTTCTTTTCTTTTCTTTTTCTTTTTTTTTTTGAGATGGGGTCTCACTCTGTTGCACAGGCTGGAGTGCTGTGGCATGATCACGATTCGCTGCAGCCTTGGCCTCCCAGGCTCAAGTGATCCTCCCACTTCAGCCTTCCCAGTAGCTGGAACCACAGGCGCATGCCACCATGCCCAGCTAATTTTTAAAATTTTTTTGTAGAGACAAGATTTCACTATGTTGCTCAGGCTGGTCTCAAACTCTTGGGCTCAAGCAATCCTCCCACCTCTGCCTCCCAAAGTGCTAGAATTACAGGTGTGAGCCACTGTGCTGGCCCTTAGTTGTTCTATGTACACAGAGAAAGCAATAATTATCAGAGGGACGCTGTTAGGATGCAGTATGCCATCACACTGAGGAAAAGTTCAATAGAAAGAACTCCGTGGAAAGAAGATTTCCATGAGCCAAAACACAACTCATGAACCCCTGTTACTCAACTGCCGTGCCTGCCGTCTCTGAGCAGCTGTCTCCTAGGCCGCAGAGAAACTCAGAAACTATCTCGATTAAAATTAGGCATCTCTCTGTGAACCTTGTTACCAGTCCTTGCAATTCATCCCATCTCTGCTTTTCAGATCACAGCCCAGTGTTCAGGAACCATTCGCTTGTTAATTATCAGGCACAGACAATGCATGCAACTACCAGTGTTCTGCTTTACACAACTCTCTACCACAGTAATTGGTTAGATATGCCCCGCTCCCTGCTGGACTAATAAATGAACTCTTACCACGTGCTTGGAAGGATGAAGGATGAGTGAGCAGAGGATAAATGGATGGATAGGTAAATGGATGAGTGATGGATGTGTGGGTGGATGGATGCATGTGTGGATGAGTGGATCGGTGGGTAGTAGGTAGATGGATGAATGGGTGAATGGATGGTTGGTTGTGTAGAAAGGTGGCTGGGTGGATGGATTAATGGACCAAAGTGTGGAAATCTGTACCATTCCATCTTTATGTTGATACCCAAGGTAATTCCATAGTGAAGATGCCCCAAGTGGATTCTGCTTCCAAGTAAAAGATGTTCAGGACCAAAGTTATGTTTAGATTTGGTAGAAGTTTGCCTTGGAGTAGACTTTAAGACCCTGAAAGGCAGGGATCATAGCTTTCCATCTATGAGACAGTAACCATCATTGCCTGCCACAGAGTAGGTACTGAGTAAATATTTGTTGACAAACATGAATGAATGAATTATTTGGAAAACACAAGGACGGGCTCTCCTTGACTCTGAAGTTCAACCCCACATTCTGATTCTTCGTGCTTATATAGTTTTAAAATTGTGTTTCTTTATAAATTGGTTGGGCATCCAGAAGTGTCCTGTTATGATGCAAAACATTCTTAGATGTTAAAAGTGTTAAACCCTTTGCATCTGTTGTCCCTTTGTCAGGAATTGGCTGGTCACATTGCTGTCTCCCTGATTCTTTGCTGATGATGTTGGGCATGGGGCAGGTCTGGCGGTTTCTCTGACTGGGCTGAAGGACTTTTGCTGACAAGTAGGAGAGGGTCCTTTACAGTAGGAATCACCACGCCTGCAAGGAAGGACCCAAAGGCTCCCGTCTATCATGATCTCAGCAGCCAACCCCTGCCCACCGTGCCTTCTTGGCAATCCTGCTCCTGATTTGAAGGGAATTCCTCACTTTGTCCCATGGGTTTCTGCAAGCTGAGCAGGACACCTAGGTGAGGACAGAAGTGAAAAGAGAAGAGGAAAGGTGAGAGCAAGAAAGGAAACATGAGAAAAAGGGAGACACACAACAGTAAGAAGAGAAGGGAGGAAAGAGAGGAACATGAGCAGGGGATGGGAGAGACAAAAAATAGATTGTATTTGCAGCACAATGCCTCTAGTAATAATATTATCATTATCTTGCCTGAACAGATGTGCAAGGACTCCCATCTACTCATTATCCAACATGAAAATGGAACGCGTTTCTATCAGCCTCATCGGAAATCTTGGCAGATGCTGTCAGAAAGTGTGTGCTGTTCCTGAGATGTGATTTTTCAACAGTGTAGACTGTACTATTTAACTAGGGGTGGGAAAAAGAGGAGAGGGAGTTGATTGTGCTTTCATTTGGTTTTGTTTTTAATTTTGAAATTCTTCTCTCCAAGAGGGCCTTGCCTTGGACTATGTCCAGCTTTTCTGAATAGCCATGTCTGCATGACCAGTGGTCTGGGGCTGGCCGGCAGTCCCAGGGCCCCACCAAAGCCCAGTGCCAAGTGCCCATTTCTTTGAAATAGTTCCCTCATGGTTCTCACTTCCCCTTACTCCAACATTATTCATAGCTACCATGCCCCTCTATTCCACTTCTGCCCTGACCTCAATGTCTTGCATTGAGACATTTGAAGAGTGTGGTTCAAGGAAAGAGCATGTTTGTTCCCAGCTGAACAAGGCTCAGGGAGACTAGCAGTGCCAGAGACAGGAGTGGGCACCATTGGTCTCTGAATTAAGCCATGCAGTGTGCAAGTTCCCCATGGCAAACACCACCTTTCCCTGGGAAGACAGCCAAGGCCTGGAGCCCCATGTAGGATATCTCCTGTGAGAGGCCCTTCCTGAGCCCCACAGAAAATGATTCTTTTCACAGGCACTGAGTCCCCTTCTTTTCTAGACGCAAATGCCCACATCACATTCCCCCTTCCTGGCCTTCTACACTCTGCCCCCATGCCAAGTGCCCTCACCCAGGCCCCCTCATAGCTCATGCACCCCTTTCCCTTCCTTTCCACACTCAACTGGCCTCCCAGAGCTCTCAGAAAGCCTCTTCTACTCCCCGGCTGGGCTGTTGACTCTCCCTCCATCCAGCACTCTATGCTTCTTACATGAAACTGCTCCATGCCGTGACCTAACATCTCCAGAGGCTCCTCTCGGGTTGAACAGACATGATTTGTTGACTTTGCCAGATTAGCAAAGGGAGCAAATTCCATAGATGCCTCTGTCCCTAAGTCTCAAAGTGCAGACCTTCATCTTGATAGCAGGAGCGAGGTGATGGAGGCAGCCTGGGATTGCATAAAACAGTAACAGCAATATGACAGCTCTGTAGGGGCAATTATTCCCTGGCAGGTCTAAGGGCTAACCCTTAATCTTTCCAACAAGGCTCTGTAGTAGGTACTATTACTAGCCTCATTTTATAGCCAAGAAAATGGAAGGCTGGGCGCTGTGGCTCATGCCTGTAATCCTATCTCTTTGGGAGATGGGCGGATCACTTGAGGTCAGGAGTTCAAGACCAGCCTGGCCAACATGGTGAAATCCCGTCTCCACTAAAAATACAAAAATTAGCTGGGTGTAGTGTAAACCCAGCTACTCCAGAGGCTGAGGCACAAGAATCGCTTGAACCTGGGAGGCAGACGTTGCAGTAAGCCAAGATTGCACTGCTGCACTCCAGCCTGGGCAACAGAGCAAGAATCTGTCTCAAAAAAAGAAAAAAAAAAAGGCCCAGCGCGGTGACTCATGCCTGTAAATCCTAGCACTTTGGGAGGCCGAGGCGGGTGGATCACCTGAAGTCAGTAGTTCAAGACTAGCCTGGCCAACATGATGAAACCCTGTCTCTACCAAAAATACAAAAATCAGTCGGGCATGGTTGTGCGTGCCTGTAATCTCAGCTACTCGTTAGGCTGAGGCAGGAAAATTGCTTGAACCTGGGAGGCGGAGGTTGCAGTGAGCCGAGATTGCGCTACTGCACTCCAGCCTGGGCAACAAGAATAAGACTCCGTCTCAAAAAAAAGGAAAGAGAAATGTGTTAAGTGACTTTTCCAAGGCCCCAGGTTAGCAAGAGACAGAGACCCCTACTGTGCCTGGGGAGGGGCTTTCTGCACTCATTCAGCTGCCTTTCCTGGCATGCCCTGGGGATGGCAGGAAACCTGGATCCCAGCCCGGCTCTGCTGTTTCTAGGTGGGTTACCTCAGGTCAGACACATTCATTTCCCAAGTCTCTGTTTTCTAATCAGAAAAATTAGGGGATTTGAGGAAATTTCTCAGGGCCTTTTTCATCTGGTGATGCTGTCATTTTTTTCCTAATGATAAAACTATTCAGAAAGCTCTTCAAATTTTCTGGACTCAGGGCCAGCCCTAGGCAAAGGGAAGAAATAAGAGGCAACACTGATCTTTGGTGACATCTAAAGACTCTATCTGTGCAACCTTTTCCTCTGTCCAGAATAAGCCTTTGGTGTAATCCCTGCTGCCTCTGGGGACCCTAGGGCAAAGTCTCGGGGAGGGCGCAAAGAGGGCTTGTCCATCACCTGAGGACGCAGAGGACACATGTGCCCTGCCCATCAGGATGAGTAAACCTGAGCTCCTTACTAAAATAAAGCCGTGTTTTGAGTGTGTCCACACTTGTAACCAGGATAAATGCACTGACCAGTGCTAGTCAAAGATGACCTCAACAACTGCTCCATTCCAACTGTCTTGGGCAAGAGGGGAGTGATCCTTCATGCTTTGATATGAGATGGAGTCATAAATACTGTTTCAGATGCCAGGCGAGCACATGCTCAGAGACACCAGCATCGTACTGTTATGCCAGGAAACCTTCCGTGACTGCCTGCTAGAGGAAGTTCACATCCCTTAGCTTGGCTTCTAGGAGCTCCAGAAGCAACACTCTCACCTTCGCACCTTGGCCTCTGCCTTCCCTAGCTAGACACTCATGAGTACACATCCCCCCCGATTCCCCGACCAATTTTGACTGAGCCAGCAGCACGTCAAGGGTTAACCCTTACCATTGGTATAAATTTTGTATCATCATATTTGGTTGATTGTAAGATGCACACTTTTTCTCATTTTAACCTCTTACTCATTTAACATTGATGTTACAATCATTGACATGTCATTGTTTTGTGGCACTTTTTCTTTCTTAGTGATTTGTAAAATAACAGTGCATCGTGACTGAAGGCCTCTCGGATTTGATGAAATACTGGAAGTAGCATTCTCCAGATTTGAGCTCTAGAAGCTCAGCCGGAAGCTGGGAACCTGTGTTCCCATATGCTGAGTTTGTTTTCCCAGTTAGGACTGGGTCCTAGTGTAATGGGGTGATATCTGGGAATATCACCTATATAGCTCCCTAGTTGTAACCAAGGGTGATATTCAAAGTGTTTAATGACCATACCAGGCCAGGTACAGTGGCTCACACCTGTAATCCCAACACTCTGAGAGGCCGAGGCGGGCGGATCATTTGAGGTCATGAGTTCGAGACCAACCTGGCCAACATGGTGAAACCGTGTCTCTACTGAAAATACAAAAATTAGCCAGGCATTGTGGCAGGCGCCCGCCTGGAGTCCCAGCTACTCAGGAGGCTGAGGCAAGAGTCTCCCTTGAACCTGGGAGGCGGAGGTTGCCATGAGCCAAAATCATGCCACTGTACTCCAGCCTGGGTAATAGAGCAAGACTCTGTCTCAATTAAAAAAAAAAAAAAATGACAATACGAATTAGAAGAGCAGACAACCGAAAACAACTGGCTTGTGTGTCCTGGAGCTTACCTGCTGAATCCCAGGCCTACTACCGTGCTCTTTACCTGTTGGTTCTCAACTCTGCTCATTCCTTATTTTATGGATACTTGACAGCACACTCAGGGAACACCGCCTGTCGCCCAATCCCAGGAGACATTCCCTAATCAGGCTGAGCCGAGCATGGCTACCCTAGGCTCCTTCAAGGGTGGGTATGTGTACTAGTTTTCTGTTGCTGTTGTAACAAATTACTACGACTCTAGCTCAAAACCACACACATTTATTTTCTTACAGTGGTGTAGGCCAGAAGTCTGGTTCAGGTCTCACTGGGCTGAAATCAAGGTGTCCACAGGGCTGTGTTCCTTTCTGGAGGCTTGAGGATAGAATCCGTTTCCTTGCTCTATCAGGTGTTGGCTGATTTTAGTTCCTTGCAGCTGCAGGAATGAGGTCCCTGTTTCCTTGCTGGCTGTCATCTGGGGGTCTCTATTAGCTTCTAGTAGCCTCTCTCTGTTTTGTTTTGGTTTTTTAATGATTAAGTGTAGAGTTTTTTTTTTGAGGCTAAAACTTAAGGATAGCCATCCAAGGGCATAGATTCAAGTTGCCCTGAGTATATATTCCTATTAGCAGTAGTTACAAGTGACCCTTGTTTGTTTTTATTACTACATTATATTTGTACATATTTAAGGGATCTCTCTCCGGTTCTTACACATTGCCTCCTACATCTCAGTCCCAAATCCTTCCCACGCTGCCGTCTCCCTTACTCCGCTGGGCTAATGTGATTAGATGGGGCGCACTGGTAATCCGGCATAGCCTCCTCTTCTCAAGATTCATGCCCTTAATCATATCTGCGAAGTCCCTTTTGCCGGGTAAGGTGACATAGTCACAGATTCCAGGGGACTAGAATTTGAACATCTTTGACAGCATTATAATGCCTATTACAGTATGTAAACCATCCTTGCCAATGAAATGTAGAGAGAAATCTGCTGAGGCTTGCAGGGAGGATTTTGCTCTCTGATTAAGAAGAGAGACATTAGGAGGTCTGCTTTGATTGAGGTGGTGTGAGCTGTGGCAGCTATCTAATAACCATAGGGCCCTAACACCAAGAATAAAAGCAGACACACTGAGAACAGCAGTAAGAGTATCAAAGTGAAAAAGTAGAAAGAGCTTGGCCTTTTGATAACAATGTTTAGTTACCAAACCAATCCTAGAACACCTACTTCCAGAATTCTTGAGAGATACTTTGCTATGTTTATTGCTTAAGCCACTGTTAGTTAAATATTGTTACTTGTAGCTAAAATCATCCCAGTATTCTGTTACTTGTAGCTAAGTCATCCCAGATAAAATTTAACACCTTCATTCTTGGTCCATTTCAACAATACCTTGATTTACTACTTGGTAATTTCTTTGTCCTACCAATTAATAGTATCTTGGTCCTACTATAGTACCGATACTACCCACCTCCTCCCTAAACTTTTGTCTATTTAACTAAGGTCCTAGCCTCCTGCCTAGTTTCTCCTGGCACCCTCTTTAGGGGCTAGGCAAGGCCCCTACATTTCCAGTTATGGCTGGGGATTAGTCTTGGATGAACAGATCTCCCCAGCCCATGACACCGCCTGTAGATTGTACCTCCTAGTTGAGATGATTGTCTGAATTATACTTGACCTTGCTGCCTTTAAAACATGATTACTCGGAAAGCTGACTGGCTTCACAGTGGCTCCATTTCCCCATCCCTGACCCATCCAGTTTCACTGTTTAATCCTGCATTTCCGGGGTCACATCATAATACACTCTGTCCATCTTGATATCGCTGGTGTCTCTCCTTTTGTTTTTTTGAGACAGAGTCTCACTTTGTCACCCAGGCTGGAGTACAGTGACACAGTCTTGGCTCACTGCAGCTTCAACCTCCCAGGCTCAAGCGATTCTCTTGCCTCGGCCTCTCGAGTAGCCGGGACTACAGGTATGCACCACCATACCTGGTATTTTTTTTGTAGAGATGGGGTTTCGCCGTATTGCCCAGGCTGGTCTCAAACTCCGGGGCTCAGGTGATCTGTATTAATATCCACGCATACTAGACCACTGGCCATTCTTTGACTACTCTTTTCACTTTTATGCTTTTACTCAACTTCTCATGCTGGTCCTTCAATCAGAAATACCCTTTCTAGACTCTTATATGTACTCTTGTATCTTTACCCCTAAATCCTTGTGACCATCTTGTGAGGAGGTGGTATTATTCCCATTTTGCAGATGATTAAAAAAATTAGGTAACTTATTCAGGGTCATACAAAGTGGCAGACTGGGATGCTAATGCAGGTATCTCTTACTTCAAAGCTCACGTCCTTTCATTCCTGTGTTTGGCATTTTAGAGATAGATAGTGTCCAACCCAAGACTTGAAGGACTTATTTCCCTCAATGCGTTATAAGCACCCCGGGGGCAGGTCTGATTATTTATTGACCACTAGAGTCAGTGGTGTGCTTGTAAATGGTTAACAACTGACTCTCTGAGGGGCATGGGGGATGCCCTGATTTACAGAGGTTTTCTGAGTCCTGTGGAGTAAATACTCCCAACTGACTGATTCCGAGCTACTAGCATGATGTATGTCACTGAACAAGGGGTAGGGAAGAGATGCGCAGTAGCACACGTTAGAGGGTATTTCCACTATACAGACATCATTCATCTGAGCAGCCTCAAGGGCACAGTTAATAGTAAAATGTAGGGAAATAATTAAGAAATGATGAGTTGGTATCTTTATTACCTTCATTTTAAGTCTGATTTATTCAACAGTGATTTTATGTAATTTAATCTTTAATAATCATTACATTTAACAGTTTGCAAATTTCCTAAAAATTTAACAATTAGACTCATAAACTGGTTTGAACCAGCTCCAGCTCAGCACTGCTAAAGTCTATTATAATACTTTGCTTTTAATAGACATGGAATGGTGGTAAGGATGCTAATAGAAAGGACATGATTCTCCACTTATGAGCTTTGAATGCAGCTGGTAACCCAGATTTCAGTATTCTTTCCTACATCTGAGACTTTCTTAGTTCTATCTCTCACACCTAACAGAAGGCCAAACAAATGAAAAATAGTTAAGGGTGGAGACCAAAGAATAGCCAAAGTTCCAGCTAAGGACTGTGAATATTGAACTCTGCCCAGGGTCAGGGTGGGGCCCGATGCCTGCTTGCAGTTGAAAACGGTCCTCTACAACTGGGCTTGAGCAAGCCTCTGAGCTATAACTGTCTTTTCTCCTCGCCTTTTCCTGACCACGCCCACAACAAGAGAAGTACTGAAGAAAAAGTACCAGTCATAATATTCTATTACATTCCAGAAAGGACAGCCTCCCAGGAAGTGGGGAGCCTAGAAAGAAGTAAAACCTAAATTGCATCCTCCCAAAGGAGGCGAAGTCCTGCACTTCAGCTATCTTAACCTTTTGTTATGGGTGCAGTGCTGATCTTAATGGAAACTGGAGTGGGCAGGCACAGCTTAGGGAAAGAGGGACAGCTGGTGAATCAGCTGTGTTGCATTACAGTCAGCACTATCCCTGTCATGGTTCAGGGATTATACCATATATGGACTCCAGCTCAAGACAGGCGATCCTGCTGATTTGCATCAGGACTCCCCTAAAATTGCATCTTGGGATTAGGTCATCATTACTAGAAAAGGGAGACCCCAGAGAGGTTGTCAGTATGAAGAAATCAGGACCAATTGTGGTCTGGTAAGGCAAAGATGAGAGAAGGAGGGTGCAGTCCAGCTTTGCTTGGGAATGAAGTCCAGAGCCTGAGAAAGTGTGGGAGTGATTCTAAGAGTGGTTGCAAAGGGAGGGAGGGAGGGAGTGAGGGAGGGAGGGTTACAGCAGAGGACCGGCCCTCTTCTGCAGACTCCATCCTGCCTCTCACCCGCCTGGGGCTGCAGAAGCTGTATCCTGAGGCAGACTCAGTCCAGTTTAATAGGGATCAAGGGGAATACCTCCCAAGTTTCAAACATGAGAGGCACTTTCTCTTTCTGTGGGTGAGGGTGGCTGTGATGCTGCTGAAGATGCAGAAACCCTACTGGCCAAGTTGGAGACAGTCCAGGCTCTGAGTTATTCTAAGGTCAAGGTGGGTTCACCCAAGTAGAACAGAGCTAGTTAACCTCCATCCCCCCAACTCTGTGTTCAGGCTGGGTGATACAGCTATATGGGGCTATGGGCATCTAGGGGAAAAGAGAGGAGAGAGGGATGGGGAGTGATCTGGGAAAGTGGCTTTTAAGAGATGGCCAATAAATTGGATCTAATTTGTAAAGATTAAACTATATTTTTTTTGGTGTTTGAGCAATTTCATTGCTTTAACTTTTTTTGTGTGTTTTTAAGGACCAGCTTGAAGTGTTTCAGGACACTTCTGTCTCTGTGTGCCTCTTGATTTGGTTCAGAAGACCAGCACTATGGAATACTCTATCGCAGTGGTAATTAACTACTCGATATGCAAAAGACAGACAAATCTCACAAACATAATGTGGAGCAAAAGAAGCCAGACACAAAAGAGTACTGTGAAATCCCATTTATGTCAAGCTCAAAACCAGGCAAGACCAATCTGTGACGTTAGAAGTCAGGATAGTGGTCCCTTTGTTGGCGGCTGTGGCTGGGACGGGATGGAGGGCTCCAGGAGTGCTGGTAATGCACTCATTCTTTGTCTGGGTGCTACTCACACAATGTAGACATACTGGGCTGTCCATTTATGATCTGTGCACATTTCTGTATGTATGCTGTATTTCAATCAAAAGTCTCAAAAAAAGAAAAAAATAAAAGAGAGAGAGAAAGAGAAAAACCAGAATGTGATCTTGTGAAATAAGTAATCACAGAAAGTATGAGCTATGTGCCAACCAAAAATAAGCCTCTGAGGATTGGTGAGGCTGGAGAACAGTATCATAAGGCTAAGAGTCAGAAAACCTGATTTCCAGTCCCACTTCTGTTATTCACTGGTAAAAGGATGCTGGAAACTTAGCTCCCTTCAACTCATAACAGCCAGTGATTAAATGAAAGCCTTCAGGAAAATCTAAAGCTGTTCCCCATTCCATGCCTGCCAGGAAAGGTTAAGGATCCCAGCTGAAGACCAAACACCAAGAAACTTGGATGAAGAGTAACAATCTCATGTCTGTATAATGCTTCCCACTCCCAAAGCACTTTCATAATCATTATGCCATTTGATTTTTCATAATAAGGTCAGGAACGCAGGCTCTAGGGCCAGGCTGGCTGCGTTGGAATCCTAGCTCCATCTGTTCCTAGTTGCTTGACTTTGGGCACATCAGCTCTGTGCCTTAGTTTCCTCATCTGCAAAACAGGGACATGAGGGGATTCAATGAATTTAACATGAAAAGCATTTACAGTGATGCCTACCACACAGTTAGCATTTGATAAATGTTAGTTAAAACAGGAACAAGAGTCCAGATAGTGTTATCTAGATTTTATAGATGAAGAAACTGAGGCTCACAGGCTATCACAAGACTAATTCACAGCAGATCCAGAACTGAAACCCAGGCCTTCTGGGTTACAACACTGACTTTTTAGGTTATCTGGAATAATCTAAATGGACTGGTCCATTTTTATGTGATAATAATAATACAATAATAACAACAACACTACCTTTTACTGAGCACTCACTAAGTGCTTTATGTACTATATCTCATTTAATCCTCATAATAATCTATGAAGCAGGTGTTGTTATCCCCATTTTAAAAAGGGACAAATTGAGGACTAAAAATTCAGAAAGCAAACCTGGGTCACCCAGCTAGTGACAGGGAAGGCCAGATTCTGAATCCTGGTCTCTGTAAACACAGGACCTGCGTTTTCAACCACTTACATTCCATAACCTCTGGACAGAAAAATACCACCATGGTTGCTTACTTTATAAACATTTGGGGGTTTCTGGGACAAATTGGGTGATTTTTGTAAGTTCCCCAAGGTCAGGCAGAGCCCTTCTTATCCATCCTTCATCCTTCTCCTGTGCATCAGTACTGGACCTCCATAGGTGTCCCAGAGGCTCCCATGGAAGGATTTACAAATCAGGCTCCAAGAGCTTAAAAAGCCAGGCTCAGTAGTGGAGAGGCACCAGATGAACTCTTGATAGCCCAGGCAAGAACTGGGCACTAGCAGCATTACTTGATGGTGTCAAAGAGATACAGAACCAAATGCCAGGATGCAGAGGGAGCGCTGGTGCCTGGGCACACAGGCTTTGCAACAGCTATCAAGTTTGCAAAATGAAAACAAAGGGAGAGACTAATAAGACTCCACCTAGAGGCAGCCACCCCGGGACACAGCCCCTCCTAGATGGCTTCGGATGGCTGCCAGGGAACATCTGCCTGGTTAAAATTTCAAGTGAAGACCTAATCGAAGTAGCTCTTTGGCAGGCTTTGCACTGGCCGGCCTGACTCTGACATACGCTCCGATGCCCACACATGGTTGTTGGCTGGCAGCTCAGACAGACACGACTGTTTTGGCTTCTGTCGTTTCTTTCTCTTCCTCCAGGCGCTCAAGTCCTTGATCCCAGCTCTCCTGATTAGGGGTTGTCATCAGTCCGCACGCCCTGCCTGTGCTTCCTGGGGCCCCCTGGTGGATGATCAAAGGATAAAGGGATGGTTTGAGGCAGGAAAGAGAGTTGGGGATGGTAGTGCGTGGACTGTGGATCTTTCCCCCACAGGCTTCCAAGAGGTCTTTTGTGAATATCTCTCTTGTCCCTCACTGGGTGAATGATTTACTGTAACTAAAGGGGCCACACACACAACAGCTCTCACCCTGGAATGGACTTTGAGAGGGAAGCAAAAGGAAGCGTTGCCCTCTTTCCTGGACTTCCCTTTGGAGCACCCCACAACTCTCAGGGGATTTAGAAGGTAACACATTTAGAGCTTTCCCAAAAGAATGTGCGGCTGGGCTTGAGCAAAAGGTGTTTACTCCCGTGGAGGTGGGATTTTTACTGCTAGTTTCAACATCAAGTAGGTGTGAAAGTTATATACAAATCCTGACAATCAATACCACCTGAGAAAGGCGAGAAAGAGGCTGCATGGGCCAATGCTTCACAAACTTAAGGTGCACAGCTTGGAAGCACTGAATGGTGGGGGGTGGGGATCTTGTAAAGTGCAGATTCTGAATGAGTAGGTGTGGAGTAGGGCCCACGGTCTGTGTTTCCAACATGCTTCTGCCACAGGAAGACCACTCTGGACTAAGAGCATGTGCATTTCTTAGCACCCACACTCACCTCCCGCCGCCAAAAACATAAAATAAAACAAAAACAGGGATATTGCATTTCCTGGAAGTGTCTTACATGATACCAATTAAAACTCTCCTTTTTTTCTTGCTTATACATTTTTTTCTTTTTCCTTTTTTTTGAGATGGAGTATCGTTTTTTTGGCCCAGGCTAGAGTGCAGTGGTGTGATCTCAGCTCACGGCAACCTCTGCCTTCCAGGTTCAAGTGATTCTCCTGCTTCAGCCTCCTGAGTAGCTGGGATTACAAGTGTATGCCACCATGCCCGGCTAATTTTTTGTATTTTTAGTAGCAACAGGGTTTCACTATGTTGACCAGGCTGGTCTTGAACTCCTGACCTCAAGTGATCCGCCTGCCTTGGCCTCCCAAAGTGCTAGGATTACAGGCGTGAGCCACTGTGCTCAGTCTAGAAATTTATTATTATTATTTTTTTTGAGATAGAGTTTCGCTCTGTCGCCCTGGCTAGAGTGCAGTGGTGTGATCTCGGCTCACTGAAACCTCTGCCTCCTGGGTTCAAGTGATTCTCCTGCCTCAGCCTCCTGAGTAGCTGGGACTACAGGCGTGCGCCACTGCGTTCAGCTGATTTTTGTATTTTTAGTAGAGATGGGGTTTCGCCATGTTGGTTGGCCAGGATGGTCTCGATCTCTTGACCTCGTGATCAACCTCCCAAAGTGCTGGGATTACAGATGTGAGCCACGGCGCCCGGCCGAAATTTATTCTTAAAGGTGGCTTTGACTGATGTACATAAAAATCACTAGAAAACATGGTTATAGGCAAATTTTATTATTTCTTTGTGTTTTTCTACATTTCCCAAACTTTCTACAAATGAACCTATATTGTTTTTATTTTTCTTGAAGGCTAAACTTGAAACATTTTGTGTTGTTTCAAGGCCTTTTATTTCCCTGGTGCTAGCTAGACCAGAAAGGATTGTTTAACATCTCAGGGCAGATGTCTGAACCTTTGCAGGTGTTGGGAGATTCAGAATCTTCTGGTGTTGAGGAGACCAAGCTTGGTCAGGTCGGGACCGTGTTGAATCACTGTTTAACATTGAAGGAAGGCCAGGGAAGGCCTGTGAGAGACAAGCAGTCTCTGCCTTCTGAGGTCATGCTGACCGCTTGCTGGCCCAAGTCTATTTCAGTTTCTATGTCTGTGAACAAGGCCAATTTGCATGAATGATGGTCTGGCATCTTGATCCATGTTTACAAATCAATGAGCAGACCGCCTAAATCAATGAACTGTGATCTGTGCATTTTATAGATGAGAAAAGGCAAGTTGGGGGAAAGAGGCTGGAGAGGGTGGTGGTAATTATAGAAATGAGACCGTCATAACTCAAGTTTCCATCCCATGACATTTTCTTTAAATAAGGGATTCCCAATCTTCAGAAGCACTAGTGCAGTATAACTTTGGATAAACACAGTTCTCTCTTATCAGCACAGTGTTTTGTATTCAATAGGTACTCAATGTTTAATATATTAAAAAATATAATTTTTGAATACTTTTTTTCTATAATGGTCTGAGCACACAGCACAGAGCCATTTTAGGAAATAGCCATGCTTTCCCATAGTAGCTATAAGCTTTGCATATCCAGTCACCCAGGGCCTATTTGTTAGATAGGATAAAAGAACATTGAAGTGACAAGATTTGACAGAAAACCTAGGCAATACCATTCAGGACATAAGCATGAGCAAAGACTTCATGACTAAAACACCAAAAGCAATTGCAACAAAAGCAAAAATTGACAAATGGAATATAATTAAACTAAAGAGCTTCTGCGCAGCAAAAGAAACTATCAGAGTGAACAGGCAACCTACAGAATAGGAGAAAATATTTGCAATCTATTCATCTGACAAAGGTCTCGTATCCAGAATCTACAAGGAACTGAAACAAATTTACAGGAAAAAAACAAACAAGCCCATCAAAAAGTGGGTGAAGGATATGAACAGACTCTTCTCAAAAGAACAAATATATGAAGAAAAGCTCATCATCACTGGTCATTAGAGAAATGCAAATCGAAACCACAATGAGATATCATCTCATGCCAGTTAGAAACGGCGATCATTAAAAAGTCTGGAAACAATAGATGCTGGTGAGGTTGTGGAGAAATAGGAACACTTTTACACTGTTGGTGGGAGTGAAATTAGTTCAACCATTGTGAAAGACAGTGTGGCAATTCCTCAAGGATCTAGGACCAGAAATACTATTTGACCCAGCAATCTCATTACTGGGTATATACCCAAAGGATTAAAAATCATTCTATTATAAAGACACATGCACACATAATGTTTATTGCGGCACTATTTACAATAGCAAAGACTTGGAACCAACCCAAATGCCCATCAATGATAGACTGGATAAAGAAAATGTGGCACATATACACCATGGAATACTATGCAGCCGTAAGAAAGAATGAATTCATGTCCTTTGCGGGTACATGGATGAAGCTGGAAACCATCTTCCTCAGCAAACTAACACAGGAACAGAAAACCAAACACCGCATGTTCTCACTCATAAGTGAGAGTGGAACAATGAGAACACATGGACACAGGGAGGGGAACATCAGACACTGGGGCCTGTTGGGGGGTGGCGGGCAAGGGGAGGGAGAGCATTAGGACAAATACCTAATGCATGCGGGGCTTAAAACCTAGATTATGGGTTGATAGGTGCAGAAAACCACCATGGCACATGTATACTTATGTAACAAACCTGCATGTTCAGCACATGTATCCCAGAACTTAAAGTAAAATTTAAAAAAAAAAAAAAGAACATTGAAGTGACAAGATTTGGAAGGATTGAAACAAAACAGACTACAAGGAACAGGAGAAATAAGACAACTGTAAGAGTGGCAATATTCTTTTATATTTATGCACATAAGATGGCTGTACTGGTTTCAAGCATCTGACTTTTGATATTTGAGGAAATAAAATTCTTGCTTAGGTCCTTCCACCCGCTGTTCAGGAATGAAGATTGATCTTCTGTTACCATCTTAGCTGATCTGTCTGCTGCTGCCTTTTTGCTTGTCCTACTCAGTTTTGAGTAATCTTCATTCTTCATGCTCTGGGCTGCAAAAATAAGTATAAGCAACTTTTACTGTCTTCATCTCCAGTCTTCATTCTTGTAGGTCCTTTATTCCCTCAACCATGACCCTTCCCACCAGTGTTCAGTATTTCCATGGCTGCTTCTTAGAAAAAAGGAGAAATTCCTTTATACAGAGGTTCAAACAACTGATAGCAGTTTAGAGTAGCATAGATAAGTTCTGTTTCAGGCCAAACTGGCAGACAAAATTTTTCTCCTAAGGATCTCCTTGCCTGGTTTTGATCCTTTGTTTATAGTGTTAGGATGTCTCTGGGTCTAGGAGTACTTCCCTAAGGCTCTTTATCCGCTAGGGAAAGCCTCCCTCTTTGCAACCTTGCCCTAACCACCACACTGCTCCCACTCTCACCATCCCAACAAAACCTTCCAAACTTGTCCCGGGTTTCAGTGTCTTCATCATAAATGTACCAATAAGTCCCCTTAATAGTGAGATCAGGGGAAAGTGCACTTTTGAGACAAGAGAACTTTAACTCAGCGAATGTAAGTGGACCTGCTCTTTTGTCCAGGGGTCAGATAAAGGTTGATGGCAGATAAGTTGGGCTGTGGCCTAGTGTTGCTCTTCCCTCCATTCCAAAGCACCTTCCTCAGGCCTTGTAGGTGTCAGTGACTTACTGGCAGCTTGGGAGGCTCAAAATGCTCCAAAAGTAAATCAGATAAGATGAAATCACAAGGTGGTGTTTGCTGAAGTGGATTATTGCCATTTAGGCAGGTTTCCATTGGCTCTTTCTGATCTGAGGTCCCTGGCTGGAGTAAACTGAGACTTGACCAATTAAATTTCCCCTGTAGCAGATGTAGCACATGTCCAAAGCCTCAGTCATCATGAAGTACATTTCCTGAGCACTTTGCTGATGGAAGAGGGCTCTGCATCATATGTAAAAACCAGAAGACCAGATATGGGCCTCGGACACCCATATCCCTTGGCAAGAACCAGCCCTGAGTTCCCCACAACCCTGCCATACCTTACCACTGTCTTACAGTGGAGTTCTGTGATTGCCCGTGGAAAGCAGTCTGCCATAGAGAAAAGCAGCTGGGAAGACTCCAGGACATCCTGACTTCTGGGGTGTGCTAGGATCAGCAGCTAATAAAAACAGTGCTTCATTCATTTGCTGTCAGGGTAGCATGAACTGGAGTTCTCAGACCCAGGTCAAGCCTGCATAAACTTGAGAAGGAAGCTCTCTGTCCTTAGGGGAAGAGTCTGGCATCTTTGGTTTGCTAGGCTGCAGGGATATCTGGGTCAGCATGTCAAGACCCTAATTTAGAGTACAAGTTGGACCCCTTCTCAGGAGCTTGAGCTAGGGTGCGTCACATACTCCCTAGAACTCTCCAGGGGACCTTTTTAACCAACAGTCATCCAGCTCTGACTCATTCTTAGTCCATTTAAGATTGCTGACAGGAAGGGGCCTCTCAACTTAACTGAAGATGTTAGATTGGGGCAATTGGAGAAATATGTTCCAGGATATGTATGTTTGGGGGACAGGATGTACCACTTATTTTCTGATCTGAGAACAGATGTGATTCAATTAAAAAAGTCTCCGGGAAGGGTAAGTTACATGCAAACACAAATGTTACCAGTTTAACTATCTTGAGAGGCCTTATCATATAGTGTTAAATCCACAGACTTTAGCATCAGACAGATATGGGTTCAGATTCCAGCTGTACTTGCTGTGTGGACTTCGACAAGTTACTTAACTTCTCTGGACCTCAGTTTCCTTATCTAAAAGATAGAGATGATGATAATAATAGTCCTTTCTAAATAAAATTATTGTGAGGATTAAATGAGTGAATGTAATCAAAGTGGTTAGAACAGTGCATTATTTCATAAGCACTCAATAAGCGTCATGTATAATGTTGGGTATGTGAAAGCCCATCATTTTTTAAAAATAAAAGTCATGTTTATGGAGGTCCATTTTATGTACAATAAAATCCATTTCTTTTAGTGTGTGGCCCTGTGAGTTTTAACAAACAAAATTGTGTTACCACTACCACTATCAAGATGCAGAACAGTTCTATCATCTCAGAAAGCCCCTTGGTGCCACTTTGTCATCAAACCCTCTATCCACACTTAGCCCTGGGTAACCACACATCTGTTTTCTGTCCCTGTAGTTCTGTCTTTTCCAGAATATCATATAAATGGAACAATATAGTACCTAGCAGAAAGCTCATCATGTTTAAAGGGTGGCCTATATTTGGTATCCAGTAGATTTCTAAATGCATTTAGAGAATCAAGTTAGAATGTTTACCCTAAATCAGATTATATATTTTTTTGTTGGCGTATTGAAGAGGCATAATATTTTTGGAATGGTTCCTGATTTCGTTTCTTTATTGGTGTGTCCTCCTCATATTCTGTGGCTACCTATCAGTCATTTAGTCTCAAACTTGAGGCTAAACAGTTGGTAAGGAGGAGGACAAGGCATCATGAAAATCTCAGATATTCAAAAAGGGGGAGTGGGGAAGAAACATTCCCCTTCTTACCTGAATGGACAGAGGGAAAGGAACTAGAGTCACATGAGGAAGTGAATTATATGGTTCCCTATCTCTTCCTTTTGGGAGAAACCTGGGGAGGTATGGAGAAGAATGCCAAAAGCAGGGGCATTTTTTGTTTTGTTTTGTTTATTTGTTTGTTTGTTTTTCCAATTCATAGCTTGCACTCTTAGAGGATATTGCCTTATAGCCTGCCTTGCACCAGACCTAGGAGATGGCCATTTCAAAGTAAATTTGGTGGCACAGTGACTATCTCAGCTCCCATATGGTATGAAGGGGGTTCAGAAGCACCTTCATGAAGTGGGAGGAGAGAAAGTAGCTAGGTTGAGAGTGGCCCACTGTGACAAGCAGAGATGCCTCTGCAGCAGAGAACATGGGCTAACCACCTAGACAAGGCATTAGAGCAAGATGGCGGTTGAGAGGGATTTCACACAAAATCCTGTCAAGAGGCCAGGAAGACCCAGGCAGCCAGGATCACCCACAAACCCTGGTTGAGATACCAGATGTTGGAGCAAACCTACAACTGACTTAGCTGCAAGGGTCAGCAGGAAGGCCAGTGCCTAGACTAGCTGCTGGAGATCAGTGGGCAGGGAAAGGGCAGGGTAGGAGGGATGAGTAGAGCATCCTTGGATACTTCTTGGATTCCACAAGCTCTTTAGTCTTATGACGATTCAGTTAACACACCCCCTCCCCCGACCCATTTTATGGAAGCAGAGAGAGAAGGTGATAAGATTGGGAAGATTGAGCATCTTACCTCAAGTACTGGTTATATTATTGCGGCAGACTAAGATGATTCAGTGAGCCAGGGCTCGTGAGAAAGTCAGGTCAATTAGAGATTTAAAAAAAAAAAAAAAGGAGCTGTGTTTTCTCAGTCCTACTGAGCATAATGAGTGTAAATCAACAGCTCCACTATAGTGGCATTATAACTTCACAGCTGCTTTATCTTAATTTCTGAGCTATTATGTCTTGACAGTGCCCCCTAATAGTGTAGCTTTAAGAATTTTGGTCTAGCAACTTCTGTGAGAGCTGGAGAAGTAGTGCAATGCATATATACCTCTTCAAATAATGATTTAGAAAAGTTTTGTAACTAAAGTAGGTGTTCCATAACTCATGTTTCAGTTCAAGATTTTACCCTTCTTCCCTCCCCTCCCCTCCCCTTGTTTCCCTTCCCTTCTTTGTTCTCCTCCCCTGTGTTCCCCTTCTCTCCTTTGTTCCCCTCCCCCTTGTTCCCCTCCCCTTTGTTCCTCTCCATTCTCTTTGCTTCCGTTCTCTTTTTTTTTTTTTTTTTTTTGCTTTTTTGAGACAGAGTCTCCCTCTGTTGCCCAGGCTGGAGTACAGTGGTGCAATCCTGGCTCACTGCAACTTCCACCTCCTGGGCTCAAGCAATTCTCATGTCTCAACCTTCCAAGTAGCTGGGATTACAGGCATGCACCCCCACCCCCCCCACCCCCTGCTAATTTTTGTACTTTTAGCAGAGACAGGGTTTCACCATGTTGGTCAGGCTCATTTCGAACTCCTGAGCTCAAGTGTTCCGCCCACCTTGGCCTCCCAAAGTGTTACCCTTCATACTTCTTCAAAAGGGCCCCTTCTCTTTCTCTTTGGATACATATAAAGGTACATTAGACTGTTAGATGTGTTTATGCATTTCCATAGGCAAACATGAGCTTTTAATAATGAGCAGTCAGAATGAAATGTTACTGCCAGGAGAAGATTAAGAAAATGATTATAAATAGCAGGAAGAACAAATGCTCTTTATTTGGGAACAAATAAACTTTAAATGTTAGGACGGGTTACAATGTCACAGTGATAAAGTAATTAGTAGTTCATATTGAAACAAACTTAACCCAAGAGAAACTCCATCAGCAATTATGTTTCTCATGTATAACTGGGCAGGAAAAATATGAGACCTAAGAAAGCAGAAAAGAAACTTCTTTGTAGACATCCATTAAAATGGAATGTTGGAACATGAATGCACCCTTTAGTATATCATTATTTTTCTGCACCCTTTTATCACTCTGAAGCAAGAAAATCAATCTAGGGAAAATGCGAGAGAGAGTTGGCATTTTGAAATGTGCTGAGAAGTTCTGAATTATGAGAGGTATTGGCAAAGCTGGTATTTATAGCTCTATCAAAGATTTTTATAATATTTACATCTATCTGGACTATAAACACAGTCAGAACTCACAATCCTATTTCAATTTATTAATGCTGTTTCTATCTTCAGAGTCACTAGATTTAAGTATCATGAGACTTGTCTTGCAACCAAATACATGCAAGACAAGAGTCACACTCAGAGGGTCACTTGGATCAAGATTTAAAATACAGACCATTTAAAATAAAGGTCATCCAAGCCAGACTATGCATTTTGACAAGTTATAAATTGGATCTAAATTGGTATCATCAAGGACATACGTTTTTAAAACTAATCAGCTGAATTTAAGATTCAAGAGATATAGCTTTGATATTCATCTGCAAGCACAACTTCTTATAGCAAAGTCAGACATTGCCCAGGCATATAAAATATCCATGGACCTGAGGGATTTCTGATTTCTAAAACTGTGGCAGAGTTTTCTCTGAAACCCCACTTTCAGATTCTGTAGCTGGAGGAAACATTCAAACAGGAAGCATTAACAATTGTCTTTGTCTTAGCACCTCTGTTCATTTCACCCAGGTCTTAATTTCCCCTTCCTTTGGTGAGGTCTTCCATTTCATTCATTTATTTATTGATACATGCATTTGTATATTGTATTATTTATCTGTTGCTGTGTAACAAATTACCCCCAATATTTAGGGGCTTAAAACTGCGCATATTTATTTGTTTTCAAATGTTTCTATTATTTATTTATTTTTAAAATTTAATTTAATTTTAAGTTCCAGGACACGTGTGCAGGACGTGAAGGTTTGTTACGTAGGTAAATGTGTGCCATAGTGGTTTGCTGCACCTATCAACCTATCATGTAGGTATTAAGCGCCACGTGGATTAACTATTCATCCAGATGCTCTCCTTTCCTCCACCCCCCACAACAGGCCCCATTATGTGTTGTTCCCCTCCATGTGTTCTCATTGTTTAGCTCCCACTTACAAGTGAGAACATGTGGTGTTTAGTTTTCTATTCCTGCTTGTTTACTGAGGATAATGGCTTCCAGCTCCATCCACATCCCTGCGAAGAATATTATCTGATTCATTTTTATGGTTGCATAGTATTCCATGGTATATATTTACCACATTTTCTTTATTCAGTCTATCATTGATGGGCATTTGGGTTGATTCCATGTCTTTGTTATTTTGAATAGTGCTGTAATGAGTATACACACATGCATGTATCTTTATAATAGAATGATTTACACTTCTTTGGTTATATTCCCAGTAATGGGATTGCTGAGTCAAATGATATCTCTGTCCCTAGGTCTTTGAAGAATCCCCACACTGTCTTCCACGATGGTTGAACTAATTTACAGTCCCACCAACAGTGTAAAAGCATTCCTTTTTCTTCACAATCTTGCCAGCATCTGTTATTTTTTGACTTTTTAGTAATCACCATTCTGACTGGCGTGAGATGGTATCTCATTGTGGTTTTGATTTGCAATTCTCTAATGAGAAGTGATGCTGAGCTTTTTTTCATATGTTTGTTGGTCACATAACTGTCTTCTTTTGAGAAATGTCTGTTCATGTCCTTTGCCCACTTTTTGATGGGGTTGTTTGTTTTATGCCTGTAAATTTGTTTAAATTCCTTGTAGATTCTGGATATTAGACCTTTGTAGGATGAATAGATTGCAAAAATTTTCTCCCATTCTGTAGGATGTCTGTTCACTCTGGTGATAGTGTCTTTTGCTGAGCAGAAGCTCTTGAGTTTAATTAGATCCCATTTGTCAATTTTTGCTTTTGTTGCAATTGCTTTTGATGTTTTCATCATGAAATCTTTGCCTGTGCCTAGGTCTTGAATGATATTGCCTAGATTTTCTTCTAGAGTTTTTATAGTTTTGGGTTTTACATTTAAGTCTTTAATCCATCTTGAATTAATTTTTGTATAAGGTATCAGGAAGGGGTCCAGTTTCAATTTTCTGCATATGGCCAGCCAGTTTTCCTAGCACCACTTATTAAATAGGGATTCCTTTCCCCATTGCTTGATTTTGTCAGGTTTGATGGGTGTAGATGTGTGGTCTTACTTCTCAGTTCCCTATTCTGTTCCATTGGTCTATGTGTTTGTTTTTGTACCAGTACCATGCTGTTTTGGTTACTATAGCCTTGTAATATCGTTTGAACACTGGTAGTGTGATGCTTCCAGCTTTCTTCTTTTTACTTAGGATTTTCTTGGCTATACGGGCTCTTTTTTAGTTCCATATGAATTTTAAAGCAGTTTTTTTCTAATTCTGTGAAGAATGTCAATGGTAGTTACATGGGAATAGCATCAAATCTATAAATTACTTTGGGCAGTATGGTCATTTTCATGATATTGATTCTTCCTATGTATGAGCATGGAATCTTTCCATTTGTTTGTGTCCTCTCTGATTTCCTTGAGCAGTTGTTTGTAGTTCCTCTTGAAGAGGTCTTTCACTTCCCTTGTTAGCTGTATTTGTAGGTGTTTTACTCTCTTTGTAGCAATTGTGAATGGAAGTTAATTCATGATTTGGCTCTCTGCTTGTCTATTGTTGGTATATAAGAATGTTTGTGATTTTTGCACATTGATTTTGTATCCTGAGATTTTGCTGAAGTTGTTTATCAGCTTAAAAAGCTTTTGGGCTGAAACGATGGAGTTTTCTAGATATAGGATTATGTCATCTGCAAACAGAGACAGTTTGACTTCTTGTCTTCCTATCTGAATATGCCATAATTTTTTCTCTTGCCTGCTTGCCCCAGTCAGAACTTCTAATACTATGTTGAATAGGAGTGGTGAGAGTGGCATCCTTGTCTTGACTGCACATATTTATTCTCTCTCAGTTCCTGAGGGTCAGGAATCTGGGCGCAGCTTAGTTGAGTCCTCTGCTTTGGGGTCTTTTACAAGGCTGTAATCAAGATGTTGGGATCTCATCAGAAGGTTTACTGGGAAAGGATCTGCTCCCAAGCTCATGTGGTTGTTGGCAGAATTCAGTTCCTTACAGGTGGTTGGACAGAGAGCTTCAGCTTCTCCCAAGGGCACCCTCATTTCCTTGCCGAGTAAGCTTTCCCGACACAGCAGCTTGACTCTTGAAGCATGTAAGCCAAGAAAGTAACTAGCAAGATGGAAGTTACAATCTCTTGTAACCCAATAATGCAACTGGCGTACCCTCAACATCATCATATGCTATCATTTAGAAGCAAGTTACTTAAGGTAAGAAGATTACACAAGGCTGTGCAGACTAGAGAATGGGGATCACTGGGAATCATCCTAGAGGTTGCCAACCACATATGTTAAGAATTTATTCAGCATCCCCTAGCTGCCTGACACAGCTGGATGTTGGGACTGTAGTGATAAACATCCTGCTCTTATCAGAACTTGCAATAAAGCTGGGGGAAGGGAGGAGACATTAAATAGATTATTGCAATTGTGATAAGCACACTAAATAAATACAGAGAATAAAAGACCCCCATCGTTGTCTAGGTTGAGGAAGATAGGATGTTAGGCAGGGAAATTTCAGTGGAGATTTGAAGAAGGACTGGCCTGACAGTCCCAGGCAGAGGGAATCCTGAGGCAAAAAAGATCATGCTGCAATTGGCAGAAGAGTTGCTGGAATATACAGTTTGAGAGTGGGAAGACAAAGAGAAGGAAATAGAACTTATCTGCTGCTGTGTTAAGGTGTGTGGTCCAGAGTCAAGACCACAGGGAAGCCTTGAGAGGTGACATAGAAGTTCCCTTTGGCCACCTTTCTCCTTGTCCTGCAGGTCTTCTCTCCACTGGCCTCTTGACTGACTGCCAGTCTTGAGGTTGTGACCATGCTTGGACACTCCTGACTCCTCTTTGTCCTGTAACAATGTCCTGCCGATATTGTACCAAATGATCCCACATGGCATAGTATTATAGCAGGACAGGTTCTTCCTTCTACATATAGTATTTTTTGAACAGTTTTCAAACAGAACTAGACATGATATACCCCTAATATATAAAACAGATAAAAGCAGAGCCACTTAGATCTGAAAGTTACAAGAGGAGTAGGGCACTCAGGAACGTGTTCCCCCACATTCCCATGGTGGTTCCCAAGAGACCCCTCTGGAGTTCCAGGACTCTGTAAATTCTCATTTGAGAGGCACATCTGTAGGCCACAACATTGCCAATGGTTGTTCTCAATGATTCATTCATTTGATTACTTGTATTTAATCCTTATGATGTGTCAGGGATGAAGTACGCACTGAGAATACAAAGGTAATTGAAACAGTCTCTGTCCCTCTGTGAACTCACTGTCTAAGGAGGGATTCACACGGGTAAGTGAATGCTATGGTGTGAATGCGTCCCCCAAAAGTTTCTGTGTTGGAAACTTAATTGCCATTGTAACAGTATTAAGAGATGGGGCGTCTAAGAGGTGATTAGCCCATGGCGACTCTGCCCTTACGACTCACTGCATTATAAGGTCATGTGCAATTACAGAGGTTTGAGCAGCAAACAGTGGTGTGCTTCAAAGGGTTACAGGAAGATGTCACAAGCAGAGGAGGCTTGAACAAGAGGCCTGGTGGTGCCTATCTTTGAAGATTTTCTCTTGCATCTGAAATTCCTCCTGTTACTCTGCCCATTTCAGACCACACTGTCTAGATGGCCTTCTGGAGCCCTTTCTCACTAGGCTAAAACAACTCTCCTTGCTTTTTTTTTTTAAATATATCTTTTGAGATGGAGTCTCGCTCTTGTCGCCCAGGCTGGGCTGCAATGAAGTGATCTTGGCTCACTGCAACCTGGGCTTACTGCAACCTTCTCCTCCTGGGTTGAAGAGATTATCTTGCCTCAGCCTCCTGAGTAGTTGGTATTATGGGAGCCTGCTGGCATGCCTGGCTAATTTTTGTGTTTTTAGTAGAGATGGGGTTTCACCATGTTGGCCAGGCTGGTCTCGAACTCCTGTCCTTAGGTAATCGACCTGCCTTGGCCTCCCAAAGTGCTGGGATTACAGGTGTGAACCACCGCACCCAACCAACTCTCCTATGCTTTAAGTAGAAAAACCTCAGTTGCTCCCCTAGGTTCTATAACAACCATGATGTTAGAAAGCTTATATTGGATTTTAAATTTCTCATAGTTTCTGTATTGGAATAGAAAATGAGCAACTGTACATGGTTCTGTGCCCCAAATTGTCTTTCTTCACTTACAGGAAGGAGAGAGTGAGAACACTCCCTGTATCCTACCCTGGTAGGTATATTTTCTGCCTGCCAGGGCTCTGCACAGATGAGGAACTAGCAGCCTTTGATCTCCTGTCTGATCTCTGAGAATTAACCTTGAGGTCACCTATCAGGTCTAGCATGTTCTGTTGGTCTGTTGGATCCTGCCTCATGTACTTTGACAATCCAGAATTCCAAGGTAAAATAACTTCCATTTGCTGCTTAATTATCCAGGGATTTGGCTAATCCTTCATGATGATGAACTAAAAGTCCATACCCGTCCTCAATTTTTTAAATTAATTAATTAATTAATTTATTTATTTGAGATGGAGTCGCGCTCAGTCGCCCAGGCTGGAGTGCAGTGGCGCAATCTCGGCTCACTGCAAGCTCCACCTCCCGGGTTCATGCTATTCTCCTGCCTCAGCCTCCCAAGTAGCTGGGACTATAGGCGCCCACCACCAGGCCGGGCTAATTTTTTGTATTTTTAGTAGAGACGGGGTTTCACTGTATTAGCCAGGATGGTCTCGATCTCCTGACCTTGTGACCCACCCGCCTTGGCCTCCCAAAGTGCTGGGATTACAAGTGTGAGCCACCGCGCCTGGCTCCAGTCCTCAATTTTTTTTAAAAAAAATGTAATATTATTTAAATAGAGATGAGATCTCGCTGTGTTGCCTAGGTTGGTCTTGAACTCCTGAGGTCAAGTGATCCTCTTGCCTCGGCCTCCCAGAGTGTTGGGATTACAGGCGTGAGCCATCGTGCCCAGCCGACACCAGTACTAAAACAGTAAATTCAGTAAATTTACAGCCCTAAAACTGTAAAGGATACAATGGTAGGCTCAGCTTATGCAAGATCAGAACTACTGGGGCATTCAGAGGAAAAGAGTTCAGACCGGATGTTGGGTTGTACAAGCCAGGCAGTCTGTTTTTTAATTGTTTTATTTCTTGGTGACCATTTGGCATCTTTCTGCTTAGCCTCAACGCATGTTTGGATAATAGCAAAATAATCCAGCTCAGCTCTCTCCTCCCTCATAGAGCTTTCTTCCAACAAAGAGTGAGCTCTGTCTTTGTCTTACAAACTCAGATCACCTCTGGCTTTTTCCATATCCTGTTAAGTAGTAGTATAGTATCTTGGGATACTTCTTAAAATATTTTATTAAAATTTTACACTGTTTTTCTTCTCCAGTGATGCACTTTGTCTGCCAGAGTAGATTGTAAGCTCTTTTTGGGCTCTGGAAATGCTTTACTCATATTGGTATTTATTATCCTTTCCCATCTCCAGAATATTTAGCGCAATGTCATACAGGGAGTAGGCACCCTATAAATATTTGTATATGAATGAATAACCATGGCGCTTGCCTCAGGCATTACACAGCCAGTCCCAATGACAGGAGGGTGACCTGTGGGTGCATTTGTGGGGGAAAGGAGTTCTGGCAGGCAGTCTGTGTGGGCTGCATATGGTTCACAGTCGGCACACAACCTCTGCGGACCCCAGGTGGAGTATGTGTGAAAGTCAACATCTCTATGCCCTTAAAAAAATCCTTAATTAAATTGTATGGAGGGCCATTACTATTCACTTAACCCCAAGCTGAACTACACATATCACTAGGCTTCACTGGAGCCCCTTCATTTTGGTGTCATCTAAACATTTGTGCCATGTTTCACTTCTTTACCCAAGTAAGCATTCGTTGGAAACAACCAACCTGAAATTCTATTAAGAGCAGCATGGTTTTTATTTCCTTTCACTATTGCTGTTTACCTAGATGACAGGCAATTAGTTTCATCTCCTTCAACCAGAGTGTCACGATGCCCTTATTCGAAGACAGGATTTGCTTTTTAGTGCAGTTATAGAGACTGTGTGTTCTTAGCCTTGGATAATCATGCCAGAAGGAGTTTAGACTTCTGTTCTTAGGATAGTCCTTCCTGGTTTTATGACTGAGTGATTCTCTCATTCATCAGGCAGCTTTCCTCCAGCCATTAAAGGTGAGAAGGACAGGGGTAATATTGTGAATTGCTTATCAGGCTTATGGACATTATGAGAATTCATTGCTTTTGGTCCACCCTTTTAGAAAAAAGATACACCGCAAAATATAGATTTGTAGACTCATCATTTTCCCAAATTGCTTCCTCTTCCTATTTCCCTTATTTCTAGCAATAGAAGCATTTTCTACTTGACAACCTTCCAGAGGCAGCCCTTTGAGTCTTATCAAGTCTTCCTTTGCAAAGTCTGTGCATCTGTCCTTTTTTATGTACCTCATTTAGTCACCTAGTGACTACTACAGAGCATCAGTGAAATGCAAGCCATTGTATTGGTAGCAAGGGATAGAAATAAGAATAACACTTGGTCTCCCAATTAGGAAGCTTGCAAATCTCCGTCAGTGTCACAATTATCAGCTATAATCTCAGGTTTTTTCCTCACACCCGAGAAAGTGAAGTTTCCAGTGTAATCTCCCTCCTGCAATCTCTTATTAATTTTCTCTATCAAGCACTCTACTGACAAACTAATAGTCTTAAGCAAACATTTTAATCATGTCATTTCATGGAGCAAAAACATTCAATAGCTTTTCACTGCTCACAGGATCAAGATCAATCTCTCTCTCTCTCTCTTTTTTTTTCTGAGATGGAGTCTCACTCTGTCGCCCAGGCCGGAGTGCAGTGGCGCGATCTCAACTCACTGCAACCTCCGCCTCCTGGGTTCAAGCAATTCTCTTGCCTCAGCCTCCTGAGTAGCTAGGATTACAGGCATGTGCCACCATGTCTGGCTAATTTTTGTATTTTTGGTAGAGACGGGGTTTCACCATTTTGGCCAGGCTGGTCTCGAACTCCTGACCTCATGATCCACCCACCTTGCCCTCCCAAAGGGCTGGGATTACAGGCATGAGCCACCAAGCCAGCCAAGATCGATCTCTTAACCTGAATGTTCGAGAGTTTCTAAAATCTGAAATAATCTTATTTCCTGAATTTACTTCCCATAACTCCCAATTATAACTTTTCTGTCTGGACAAATTGGTCAGATTACTACACTAAAAATATACCTCAATTTTTTTGTACTCCAGTCTATTCATTCATATATTTAAGAAAGTACTGGAGGCTGGGCATGATAGCTCATGCCTGTAATCCCAGCACTTTGGGAGGCCAAGGTGGGCAGATCACTTGAGGTCAGGAGTTTGAGACCAGCCTGGCCAGCATGGTGAAACCCCATCTCTACTAAAAATACAAAAACAAGCCAGGCATGGTGGCATGTGCCTGTAATTCCAGCTACTTGGGAGGCTGAGGCATGAGAATCACTTGAACCAGGGAGGCGGAGGTTGCAGTGAGCCAAGATGACGCCACTGCACTCCAGGTTGGGCAACAGAGCAAAACTATGAAAAAAAAAATGTATTGGATGCCTTCTATGTGGTGGTGCTGTGAAAAAATATGGTGCATAGTTTCTGCACTCAAAGAGCTTATTGTTTACTCAAGGATGCAGACAAGTGACTTGAACATGGCAACGATAGAAGGAACACTAGGTGTAATGAAGCGCTGGACGTGATAGGAGCCCACAGAACTGCACCTAATCCAGCCTTGGAGAAGTTAGAGAACATTACTTAGAGAAAGTGATATCTCATGTGAGACACAAAGATTGAGTAGGAGTTAGGCAACAAACTGAGGAAAATGTACCAGAGCAAAAATCAGTGTATTTAATGGCCTGGTGATTACAATCCAATGGATTGGAGTAACTGAGAGAATTTGAATCAGAATGGAATGTGGAATACGAGAGAGAGAGAGACAGAGACAGAGAGAGAAAGACAGCACACGTGTGTGTGTGTGTGTGTGTGTGTGTGTGTAGGGTGTAGGTAGGGCAGTTTCAGGAGGAGAGGCTGAAGAGAGAAGCAAGGCCACATCATTCAAGGTCTCATAAGCAAGGCTAAGGGGTTTAGGCTGGCAGGTTTGGAGCAGCAGAGTGTCATGACCACATTTGGCTGTTGGCTGTCATCTGACAAATACCACACCCTGGTCCTGTAAATCAATGCTGTACCTGTCAATCTTTTTTCTTTTCTCATTATTTACACAAATCTTTCCCATGTGTCAAGCTCCAGATCAAGCCTCACATTCTATATCAAGCCTCTTTTAACCATTTCAGCATACAGTCATCAATTTTTGTTTTCTTCATGACACCATCTAACTATTAATCATATGTAGGCTTGTATTGATATCCAACTTTGTGTGCATGACTTATATCTGCAACAAAATTGTAAACCATATTAAGATAGAAACCATCTCCATACATCTTTTTATAGGAGTCAGCAAACTTTTTCTGTAAAGGGCCAGAGAGTAAATGTTAAATTTAAATTTTGTAAGCCACATATGGTTTCTGTCATAGCCATAGAAAATAGATAAACAAATGGGCATGTTCTGATAACACTTATTTACAAAAAGAGGCAGCGGCCAGATCTAACCCACAGGCAGTAGTTTGCTAATACATGCCTTGTAACATCCACACAGTATCCAACACAGAATATGTGTTTAATAGATATTTGTCAGATAAATGAAGAGGCAAGGAATTGATGTTTTGGAGAGTTAAGTAAGGCCTTGCTTTTCAGGATCATTATTAATGATCTTCTTAAGATGTCTGCAGTTTCTCGGCATTAGTCTTGGAAGTATGAGAAATGCAACTGAATCATTCTTTGAGAATTCAGGCCTTTGTAAGATCTTAGAAGAATGATATGGAAGATTTGCCTAAATTAACACATGACAAATATATCCCTGGTGGTATTTCATACCAAATTCTTGCCTTAAAGATAATAGGTACCACTGGTTGAGTGCTTACTACATGCTCTTGTATTAACTTACGTGAGGTATGTATTAGCATACCCATTCTGTAGATTTGAAAACCCAGTCTCAAACAATTATGTGATTGGCTTGAGGTCTTAGGATTGTTTGTGAATATTTGCTCATTATGAACAAGCAAAGCTGAGACTTAAGCCTAGATCTGCCTGACTTCAAAGTATAAGTAATTTTAAGGTCTTGTTTAGTTAAAATTTATTCTATATTAATCAAAGATATTTTAGGATCTTTCCCTTCCATCATAATTTCTCCTAACTCCAGGTGTATAGGCTCCTCTACTCTGTCTGGGGCGGGAGGTATAAACAAATACACATAGCACTGGATAAAGAAATAAATCAAGGAGGGCTACTCCAGGGGAAGATGGTGAGGGGTATTTTAGGGCGATTTGTACTGCTGAGACATTGGAGAGCAGAATTTAAACGACGCAAAATAAGTAGGACTAATGCTTCTCTCACTAACTTCAACTTCGATCCAAGCCCTATGGTAATAACCAGTGGGTTGGAGTGAAATTGCTTCTTTCCTACGGCCCATTTGAGCGGTGTAATGAATGGTTCCTTACATAAGGCTCCCTTGTATGGTTTGACCAAGTACACAAAACTGAGTCCTCCAAAAACAGAGGCCCATGTCCAGGTTTTAAAACCACCAACCAACCTGCATCCAGAAACAGTCATTTATTTAGATGTGCAGGAACTGAACAACTTCAGAAATGTTCCAAGACAAACGGCACAGGGTAAAAGACAAACAGCAACAGCTTGCTCGCATGATGTTTCCAGGAATCACCCTGCCCAATAAAGAAAACAACTGCCCAGATCTGCATGTTAACCCATTCACATCCGAGATTGTAACTCTGAGTCTCAATACTATTTTAAAGTGCAAAAAATAATAAAGATCTCAAGTCTAAGACCTTGAAAATAGGTTAGGAACTCAATGAAAAATGAGAATTTCTATTCTATCACCTTACTGCCTACTCTAGGGAGCAAATATGCAAATGTTTACTGTAACATTGTGTGAGGCCAGAAAAAATTGGAAACAACCTCAATATCCATTAATGGGGAATGGCTAATAAGCTAGTGTAGTCGTATTTGTAGAATATCATGCAACAAGAAAAAGGAAGTACTAATGGGTACTAATAAGTACTCAAATGGACAGCTCTTCTTATCATCCAGTTGAGTAAAAAAAGTAAATTGCAGGACATTATGTAGTTTGACAATATCAAAAAATCAAAATATCAAAAAAGTATCCAAAAATAAAAGTAAAGTTAAATTTGAGCAACTCTGTATCTTTTCTGAGAGTTAATGTACTGGAGAAAGTTATGGAAAAATACACAGCAAATTGATGAGTTGGCTCCTCTGGAGAGGAAGATGGGATATGGACTGAGGAAAAAGTGGGGATTTTAGTTTTATTTATATTTTATTTATTTATTTGAGACGGAGTCTTGCTCTGTCACCAGGCTGGAGTGCAGTGGTGCAATCTCGGCTCACTGCAACCTCCACCTCCCAGGTTCAAGCGATTCTCCTACCTCAGGCTCCCGAGTAGCTGAGATTACAGGCGTGCGCCACCACAGCCAGCTAATTTTTGTATCTTTGGTAGAGACAGGGTTTCACCCTGTTGGCCAGGCTGGTCTCGAACTCCTGACCTCAAGTGATCCACCCCCTCCCCCCGGCCTCGGCCTCCCAAAGTGTTGGGATTACCGGCGTGAGCCACCGTGTGCCTGGCCAATATTTTATTTTATTACAAGAAAATGTATTCATGCATTAGTTGTATAATTATAAATTAGTAATAAGTATCAAATTGATAGTAGTAACAACTTGGAAAAAAGAGGCTTCATGGTTACTAATGTGAGGATCCCACCTAGATATGTGCCAAAGTAGATTCTTTCCAGTGGCCTCAAAGCCCTATGGCCACCTCTTGGACCGCGTCTCTTTCTACACTTTTCCTTAATGACTCCACTCCAGCCACACTGGCCATTGTACCTGCAACCCATCAAGCACACTCCTGTTCCTGGGCCTTTGTTTTTGCTGCTCCTTCTGCCTCAAGGCCCTCTCCACTTTCTTCAGCCCTCTCTGTTGCTTTTTTTAGCAGGGCTGCCCCTTCCCTGGCACTTGCTTTATTTTCCTCCATACTACTAATCCCCACTGACACTATATGTTTACTCATTCCTCTGTTTTTTGTCTCCTTGCCTATGGAATGTAAGTTTGGGACAGAGTCTACTTTGATGACTCCTATATTTCCAGCATCTGGGGTAACATCTGCATATGGTATTCAGTATTTATTGTTAAATGATTGAATAAATATACCTAATTAATACTTTGTTTTCCAAGTAACAGAGAACCATTTGAACTAAAGTTAAAATTGGCTAAGGGTGGGGAGGGAGCTGGACCATAGAAGCAGGGGCTGGAGTGTTATAAACATCTGAGGTTGTTCTCTTTCTCTGTTTTCTGCTTCATACTTGCCTCTTTCCATAGAACCCCATCTCTGTTTCTCAGAGCACATGGTGAACAAAGGACCCCAGCAGCACTCAAGTTTTACCACAACTGGTCCAGTTACCTGGGGAAGAAATAACCTAATTCTGTTGATTCTCATTTCAAGTCCCTGGGGAGGCGGTGAATGACTCAGTCTGGATTGATGCCCGTCCAGGAGCAATTGACTGTGGTCAGGGTGAAGGTGGGGGTGGGAATTTCACTGTGATCCTATGGCTGCCCCGCTGCAACCGTGCATAGAGGGGAGGGCAATTCCTAACAAGGGATATGAGGCAGACAAGCCAATAGGCATCTACTACAACATAAAATTAACTCTTTCAGTTCAATTATAAAAAATGCCAAATCCGGCCGGGCGCGGTGGCTCAAGCCTGTAATCCCAGCACTTTGGGAGGCCGAGACGGGTGGATCACGAGGTCAGAAGATCGAGACCATCCTGGCGAACACGGTGAAACCCCGTCTCTACTAAAAAATACAAAAAACTAGCCGGGCGAGATGGCGGGCGCCTGTAGTCCCAGTTACTTGGGAGGCTGAGGCAGGAGAATGGCGTAAACCCGGGAGGCGGAGCTTGCAGTGAGCTGAGATCCGGCCACTGCACTCCAGCCCGGGCGACAGAGCGAGACTCCGTCTCAAAAAAAAAAAAAAAAAAAAAAAATTG